>NW_027526203.1:61008575-61049389 GCF_048455015.1 Haemaphysalis longicornis
CAGCTTGTTACAGGGCAGAGCCCATTTTTGGCACATAATCCTCTACAGAGTGTTACAGGGAAGACTGTAATTTTATGAGTGGAATCTCGGTCATACGAATCTCAAGGGGTGGCAAAAATATTCGTATCACCGGAAAATTCGTATTATCAAAAAACGAAAATGTGACAAGTGTGTGGCGCCCCCCATCCCTGATATTCGTTGGCCGCTAAGTTCAGTGGCCCCACTAGGCTCGGTGGGCAACATTGTGGGTGGCCCGGCAATAAACTATAGAGTGAACTAGAATAGGAGAGTGGCCCGAGTGGGCGGAGACGGCGTTGCTTTCGGCGTGCCGCGCGCCGTCGACCACCGCTAGGGTGGCTAGGGGCGCTGGTGCACGATCTCGCAGCCGGTCAGCCGTGCCCGCGCCGTCCCCGCAGCCCTTAGACCGGACGAAATGTAGAACTTGGAAGGCGGTGGGTGCACGCGTGCGTTCAGTGGAATCGGTGCGGAGGTCCTGACGTGTTTTTCAAAACAGTGAAAGAGTGCATTTCGTCAAGGACCAGCATGTGAGGAAGATGGCGAAAAGAAGGACTGATGCGCACTGTTTTGCCCAGGCTGTCACACCGGCTATCAGGGCGCTCCAAAGGCGTCTTTCTTCGCCGCCCCAAGAGACGAAGACGTTCGAAAAAAGTGGAAGCGCAATTTGCGCCGGCAGGAGAGAGAGACAAAACTTTTTTTATCGAGCTTTTAGGTGGGGTGGTTCCTCATTTCAGGTAACCATGTGCCGTCCCGGCTCGACTGGCCCTCTCGACCAGCAGAAGTTGATCTTGAGGGAGGGAGCTGGACAGCAGTATATCCCACTGCTCAGGAGTAGGGGAAGGAAAAGGAGATGGGAGGTCTGGGTTCTTGACGCACTCCCATATTATGTGCCATAGAGTGCCTGGTTGAGTACAGAATTTCACTGTGCGTCGAATTGTGTGGGAAATAACAGATTGGGAAGCGTATTAATTTGTCACTGTTAGGACAAGCCCCTCACAGAATCGTCGGCTGAAGTGTGCGAGCTCCACTTTGTGTACAGGCCGTTCTGCACAGGTTTGCGCTAAACATGGAGAACGCGTTAACTGAATGCTTCAGTCTTCTTGAGCTTCATTTTGATAGCATCCTTGACATTTTGAGTGTGGGGAAAGCTAAGCAGCAGTGTAAACTTCGGTGCAGTTATCATTGTAAGGCTGTTGCGGCAGAGGTGCGTTTTACCTCACGACCCGCATTCACTTCTACATCAAAAGCATCAACAGAAGCAATGCAAAAAGACGGCAATCTGCAAAGTATGCTAAACTAGGTAAATGCCGCCCGTAGTACTGGACCAAATTGCGAAATAAACTGTGACAGCTCACTGAAAGGTAATCTGTTCTATATCGTTCACTGTATTTATATTATAAAAATTGCAATCGGGTTTGAAAAAGGTGAAGCTGGGCCATTATCTGTACACAACTTTGCTTAACATGTAGCATTGCATGTAAGTGTTAACAGTAGTTACTGCTCTTTTTTAGAGTAATTATAACAAGAAATAACTACAAAATAATTTGACTTTCGCCATGATAGCACCCCTGATCTCTGAAAAATAGTAAAGACTCCATACCATATTGTCAAGCAAGTAAGCAGCAGTTAGTTTCGGTTTTGTGCTATGCGGCGGGTCTAAACTTCCTTAGGAGATTGGGGTGAGGGGGGTCAACGTGCTTATTTGCGCACATGCGCCGAATAATACATCAGAGTTAACTGCAACACCTCGGCTAAAAAATTTGTCGCTCTTAAATGCTGCTATACGAACAATGCCGTGTTTTTAGAACCGCGATGCTCTGCCCTGTGCAGGGACTAACAGTCCATGCTGAACACCTGCCAGTTCACGAAAAGTAAGGAATTAGCGTTCGTCAGGCAGTATTCGGCGTGTTGCGGAGAACACAGGTGGCAGTTCATTGACATTCAGAAGCTCCCGCGCCAGATATAAAGCTGGAGGTGAATCAAAATCGCAGATAGCGGAACTAAAAAAGCTGCCTGCAACCTCAACGGCTCACCACATCGAGGCCACAATTCTTGTGCTCGACCTGGAGCAGCAGTAAGTAAAGCAAAAATCACGTTTGGCCGTTTAGAATCTTGCTTAGCTTCTGAATGTCTTTGAAAGCCGAAAGAGAACGCGAGAACATGACTGTGCCGCAGGCCAGACGCCTAGTCACTGCGCCAGACCAGCTGCTGATGATGATGATGATGATCTGTGGTCGTACCCTTTGTATCGGGCGGGCTCCAACACTGGTGCCCAGACCGTATAAACTGTTCACACACAAACCTTAAAAAAACAGCACACAAAAACACACGAAAGGACAATTTCGGAGAGCTCAGTTTCGTTCTCCGGGGAGCCGGTGCGTACGGTGACGGTCCATCACGCACTATGACTCACGTGCACCCACACACTGTCGTTGAGTTCAGGCTGCCTTTGCGGAGCGGTTGCTGCAGGTTCAGTTCAATTACCGGCGCACTATGGTCCACCACTCGCTCAGGCGTTTCTTGGCCACCGTCACCAAGGCCCCCGTGGTTTGCTGTTCCGAGCCGCCGTGAGAGGGGCTGTTCTCCAGTGGCTCAAATCCTAGGAGCTGCGGGAGCGTAGCGCCCTCTGCCAGCGGGGTGAACAGGTTTCGGCAGCAACGCACGACGTGTTCTGTGGTCTCAGCCTCCTCCCCGCAGGCCCGGCAGAGCGTGCTCGTCACTGATGCGTCGAACCGGCTCCGATATTCCAGTGTACGCAGCGCGCCGGCCCGCGCCTCGAAGAGGAGGGCGCTGCCCGTACTGTTGTCGTGCAGCCGTTCAACTTTTATGTCCGGTTTGCATCATCGGTACAGCTGGAGAGTGTCTTTTTTCTCCATCGCCTTTCTCCAGCTTTCCTGTTCCTGCTGTTGTACCTGGGCCCCAACCAGCCTGGCCCACCCGCGTGCAGTGTCTGCACGTACTTCGTTCGCGAAGAAGCCAAACTTATTTCGCAGGTGTTGCACTCGTTTGGTCCAGGCCGTGCGTATGCATTTCTGGTGCACGTACGCAAAGACCCGGCGTGCCCAACGGTGTGGTGCCATTAGGCGGAGCCTGCCATCGTAGGCCAGCTTGCTGTGAGCCTCTCGCGCCTCAAATGTAGACCAACCCAGCTCCCCCTGGATGGCTTCAATGGCTACGCGCCGTGGCAGTCGGGGGCCAGGCGCCCAACAGCGCGCTGGCCGCGCTCCTGCCACTCGCGTGTTGGAGACGTCAGGCAAATCACAGCGTTGGCGAAAGTAAGCGCCGGGACGTGCACTGATTTCCATAGCTCCCGCACCATGAGGAAACGATTAAATCCCCACAGGCACCGTCGGCGTAGGACGGTGCTGGCTCTCTTGGACGCTTGCCTCAGGTGGTCCTCATGGGCTGTGAGGTACTTCGCTTCCGTACTAAGGTGTACCCCTAAGAACCGGTATTTGGTATGCTGTACGATTGGATCCCCACAAGGCAACCGTATTGCCGGTTCTGCGTCCTTGTCGCCCGCGAAGCACAACACTCCTGATTTATTCGCGTTGAAGCAGAGCCCCAGCCTTGCGAGCGTGTCCGCGCAGATGTCCACCAGTCTCTGGAGCTCCTCCGAGGTGCTCGCCAGCAGCACAATATCATCCGCAAAGACGAGACCGGGGAGGAAACACTGGCTCTTCAGTCCCACGGTAGAATACTCCAGTCTGAAACCGAGGTCAGCCTGCAGGAGGTTGCGTTCCAGCGGTGCCGTGTAGAGCATGTATAGGAGTGGTGAGAGTGGGCATCCTTGTTTCAGACCCTTCTGGACCGGTACCTCGTCTGACACAGCACCATTCACTGTTGCTACTACAGTGTTGTTAGTATACAGGCGGTGCAGGACATCCACCCACGTGGGTGGCATTTCAAGGGCCTGGAGGGAGCGCAGCAGTGTGTCGTGGGGCACATTGTCATATGCCTTTGACACGTCGAGGAAGCAGCTCATGAGCTCACGTCCCTCGCTTCGCGCGATTTCGATGCACTGTGTGAGGACGAACAGGTTGTCTTCAAGCCTGCGGTCATGCCGGAAGCCGTTTTGCAGTTCGCTCAGGTGTTTGCCAGTCTCCGCCCAGGCAACCATCCATGCCTTTAGGACTTGAGCAAACACCCTGTACAGTACACTGGTGATGGTCAGTGGACGGTGGTCACTCAGTAGCCCTTTGTCCCCGCCTTTCTTAGGGGTCAAAATTACCCTGCCTCGGGTCCAGTCTGCTGGTATTGGCTGGCCAGCGAGTATGCCACTATAGATATCGGCCAGCTGCTCTCTTGCCTGGTCTCCGAGGATTTTCACGATGCCGGCTGGGATTCCGTCGAGGCCTTGGGCTGTGCGTGGGCTGATGTGGCTGAGTGCCTTGTCCAGCGCTAGCCGCGACACTGTCCATTCCAAGTGGCTCATGTATCCTGTTGCTGCGCTGGCACCTCTCGGCGCATCTGGTGGGCTGGCACTACAGTCCGTCTCTTTTGGCGCCGCGTAGAGACGGCGGATGTGTTCAGTGAGGTGTCGCTGTAGGTTATCCGTCACCGCACCGGAGTCTTCCTCACGGATTTCAGCTGCTGAAGCTCTCCTGTCCAGTGATGATACGTACGACCAGAATTTCGCCGTCGCCCCTTTTCCCGCTGATTTTATGTCCTGTAGCTTGCGGTTGTCCGCTTCCGCTATCTTTCGCTGCGTCACGACTTGCATCTCGTGCTTTCTGAGCAGATAATCCTTCCAGGCTTCCTGCGCCGCCTCCTTGCTCAGCGTCTTGACCGCCTGCCTGTGTTTCCGGTTAGCCAGCCGTCGAGCCCGTAGTGCAGCCTGTACGTCATTGTCCCACCAGCTTTTTCTACGAGGTCCTCCTCGGGAGTTGACTCTCTTTTCATGCTTGCGCATGATTCGCCGGAGCTCCTCGACGTACTCTTCGTATGTCGTCGCAGCCCGGCGCCTGGCGCTGTCTTCGAACTCCTTGGCCACTTCCTCATACGCTGCGACAGGCAGGTACCGTGAGGCTGGTTTTCTGTGTTCCGTCTTTTTCCGGCGCCATGGTGATGCATCAAACTCGAGTTTGATTCTATTGTGGTCGCTGCCCAAGCTGTACCGGCCTTCCTCGTCGATATGCGCCGTATGCAGCATCTTGCTGAGGCCCGGCGAAATCAGCGCGTAGTCGATGCTTGTGCTGCTGCCGCGGGCACACCAGGTGATTGTCCCCTCGCAGTCCGCACGCAGGTTGACAACCTCAAGCTCGAGGTCTTCAGCTAGTGCCTGCATAAGGCCGCCGTTGTGGTCAAGGTAACCATCCAGTTCTTGTATGTGGCCGTTAAAGTCGCCCAACAGTAGGACTTCTTTGTCTCTGCCCCAGCGCTGGATATCTTCCCTTATGCATCGCGCAATGCCCACGTTTTCGGAGTAGTGTTCGTGTGACACCCCGAGGTACACCACACACGCAATCACTTCGGCGTTGTGTATACGCCCCGTCACCCATTTGTGGTTCTCGCATGCTCCATTTAGCGGTTCCCACGACCGCTCCCTGTGCCACAAGAAGCCGAGACCACCCCCTTTCCGGGAAGTGTTTGATCGGTTAGAGCCAGCCCAGCTCCAGTCCGGATGGAGCGGCGGTGCGAAAGGGCGCAGTCACGCCACCTCGCGGTGTCGACGCCAACCGGAGTGGCTCGGCGCCGCCGCTCGGGACACTCCCTTATTCTAGTTCACTCTAAATAAACTAAGGTGGCTAGATAAACACCATGGAGGAAGAAAAATGTTAGGAGGGAGCATGCCGTCAGGCGGCACAGCTTTGGCAAGCACATTCTTCCTCCATGGGCAAGCCAACCTCCTCTGACGCCGCATTCTCCTCTCCTCTGGCTCCTCCCGCGCAATGCATTATGGAAGAATCACCACTCTCAGGCCCGCGGTAGCTCCGGCTCCGGCTCCGGCTAGTGGCTCCGGCTGGCTGCCGGTGGAGGAGGAGGCGAGTGGCGTTGCCGAAGGCGCCGTACGCGATTTTTCGCCAGCGTTGCGCTCCCACCCGTGGAAGTACTGTCGCTGTTCGAAGTGACACGATACGTAGATCCCATTGTCACGATTTAGACCCGTGTTCGTGAACCTGAGAGGCATAGGCGTGCGCAGAGTTCTCGATTAGGGGGGGCAAAGTCTTACCGCTGCGGCCCCCCCCCCCCCCCCTTTCCCAGCAACCAACTCCCGACCTCTTCCCACTGAAGGCCTAGCGGCCTGAACGCAGTGCAAAGAGGGATGGTTATAAAATTTTTATTTCCAGACGATGGAATTGCAACACATACAAAATATTTCTGAGCAGAAATTTTTACTTTCATGTGTTACATCGGCAAGGCATGGGGCAACTTTGGTGCCCCCCTTCCGATTATTAGGGGGGGGCGGCCGCCCCCCCCCCCCCCCCCCCCCCTGTGCGCACGCCTATGCTGAGAGGGTAGGGGTACCCTCCAGCCGAGAGATGACATGCAGCGTGCTGGTGGTGATGGTGACTGACCCCCGAGCAGCCGTGCTATAGTGCCTAGAATATTCGCCGCGAGCTCGACATGTAGGTGGCGACTGCGTCGCACTGCTATGTGTGGATGCGCTGAGCGGCCCGTAAGAATGCACACTGTGGGCGCGCTTCGTGCCTTTCTCTCGCCGTACTGTGCGCACGACAGGTGCAAACAAGAGTGGTATGCTGTAGTTCGGTTACTCAACGTTGAATGTATAGCATGGAAGCGTCAGACAGTTTTCATTATTACGCCAAAAAACGCGACGACTCATCGGGAATCTCAGAATGGCCGTTGTGACAACGAACTTGTACGCTGTGGCTCGTAGCCACAGCGTAGAATTTAAATTGGAATAAAAAACAGAATTATACAGTAGCATTTTCACACGCTTGAGGAAATGTACCGGGTGCGCGAGGTATTTGTGGACACTCTACCTTATCGCCATAGACACCAGCAGGCTCATCATATACTATATTTAGGTGTATGGCTTCTTATACGTCGACCCCTTATGTGCAGGGCAAAGGCCTCTCCCATTAATCTACAATTATCCCGGTCCTGTACTAACTCTCCAAGCTTTATTGCAAAGCAGATAGTAAAGCGTGAACCGCATGGCGCGTTTTTACACGCAATTCGTGCGCGTCGGCGTCGCGGGCGCGATATTTTCACGCCCGCATCGACGATTGTCACGCCCGCGGCACCTTCTACCTCGGTCAGAAACTGACGTGCCATGCGCGCGACACTGGGAGGAGCTTGCCGACTTGCCCTAATGGGTAGGCGCGCGCCTTATGGCGGAAGTTTCGAAGCGCTCTAGACAGCCAGTTAAATGTGGCGTTGCTCAGACAGAGATGTTTAGGCTTACTACCCCGGCAGGTATTGCATGTGCGCTTTCACAAGCGGCGCGGATGATGGTTTATAGTACTATTTTAGCCCCCATTATCAGCTCCTTTACCGCATAAGCAACTTCGTGTGTGCCTTGAGGAGCATTTTAGGGAGCAGTTAGACGCAGTCGCTCGAGATCCCCACACCACTTTGCGGCCGAAGCCACCCCCATGTTGCCGCCGCCGGCCGCGCGGCGCGCAGCGTGCGGGTGTTCCGCGGCAGCGTCAGCGCGCCTGAGGCGTCCGCGGCGCGTTTTCGCCAGCAGAAAACACTCCAAGATTCCCTCCTCTTCAATGCTCGTGGTGTAAGGAGCACGCCAAATCAAGGAAGACCAGCGAAACGAAGCTTCGGCGCAAGATTGGCGCAGATTGCTTTAAATCAGAGTCCTTGTAGCAGGCTGTAGGAGGATTTACCTCTCGGCGCAGTTAGGCGCAATTGGCGCAGCTATCACATCACTGAGTCAGTGGCTGTGAACATGTGTACTTTTATCCCGACGTAAAAAGAAACGAATAAGAGAAAAAAAAAAAAAAGAAGCGCAGCTTACAAATAGGCTTCCACTGGGCCGAAATTTAACACAAATTTACATCCTTCCGTTACGAACTTGCCGTATTCAAATTCTGACATCATTCTGTTTATATCCCCACTTGAAATCCCCATTTAAAGAAAAGAAAAAGTAAAAAAAAACTTCACTAGCCCAACTGGCCCTTCCAAGTCGCGTACCTGGCCAGTCCAAGTCCACACCTGGGACCACCATGTCCTCGAAGTTAGC
The DNA here is from genome assembly GCF_048455015.1 of Haemaphysalis longicornis. Lineage (NCBI taxonomy): Eukaryota > Metazoa > Arthropoda > Arachnida > Ixodida > Ixodidae > Haemaphysalis > Haemaphysalis longicornis. The sequence continues at coordinate 61,016,755 of NW_027526203.1, forward strand.
GTCGATTGTCGCAACGGACACGTTGCTGCAGGTCTCCCACTCGGATTCTGCATCCCCTGCAACGGCATATACACAACGGTAAAGCACAAGGCGCAAGTCAAACCCCAGGTGTTTCTCCCAGGGATTGCCTCATCTGATTGCAGTACGACAGGAATACTCATACTTCCTGTCTAATTATGGATGCGTGCAAATTGAGAACCTATTGTTGGCAAAGTTGACTCACACTTCAGACATACCACAGTGCTATTTGATTGCTTAAAAAAGCTTTAAAAAAAAGAGACTCCCAGTTCAATAGGGCACAGCCACCGTACGCGAGAATAAGTGTGCAGCAACTGGTGATGTGCCCCCCACAGAAAGCTCCTTTCTTCAAGCCTGAAAAATATCACGGGGAATGTCACGCACATACAGCCTCATTCCCCCGTTTTTCTAGAGAGACCATGGGCTTCAGGCTGCGGAGGCCATCACACATTCAGTCACCATAAGCGTTAGCAACACGGCGCTCAATGAAGACGGTCCCCGAATTGACAGAGACGTCGACTAGAACCGCCAAGCACAAGAAACGCTTTACAGGACCCTACAGCATAGTTTCATACAACAACAACTAGGGAGGAATTTGGCGCTGCGATCGTCTGCCGCGATAAGCGTGATGTGTAGTTCTGGATTCGGATTGCTGCTCAATGGCTTGCGGTAGTTATTATGGATTAAATCGTGCAGCCACCTTCATGAACGCATTTGCATATGTTGGAACAAGCATTCAACAATATAGGTTTCTCCTTGATGCGAATCCCGCACTCGCTCTGACGCCGCCCTGAGTGGAAATGTTTTATAACCAGAGTTGCGAATCGGGTGGGTTATCAATTCATTGCCAGCACAGCGAGCACGAAAACACAAATGGCGGCGCTGCATGCGGCGAATTTGCCTGCAAATTAGGAGTTGCGGGGCTACTTATTCGACAGAGCAATGTATTTTCGAAGCTGACGACGGTGGCGAACCGCTTGTAACAGCCACACTTTTCGTGCGAACACCGGCTCCTACGGCATATGTCATACGGTGACGACAGTACCGACGGCTGATAGGAACGGAGCTTGACTAATGTCACTAATTCAGGCTAGAATAACTTCTACAAACGTAATCAGTTTCTTTTCTTTAGAAGCACAATATATTTCTTAATATTAAAACCTACAAGCGCCCAAACTTTTTCAAATAGTTTTTAAAGTCCACGTCCCGCTGTAGAGGCAAATGGCAAACTACTTCATAAACCTCCTCGACTCCGGGTCTGTTTTTTATTTAAACGCGCCGTTTTATTTCGCACAAAACCAGTTTTTGATCACTAGCATTTATCTTCACCGTGTAATCTGTAAACAGCAAACCGGGCAATAAGAGTTTTTTTTTTTTCTCAAAAAGCACAATTTGTGCAGCCATAGTTCCGTTTCGGTCCTATGCAATCCAGTTCCATAACCAATTGATTGTAGGGTTTAACACGCCGACGCAACGCAGGCGATGAGACGTGCCGTAATGGAGGGCTCCGGATCAATTTTGACCTCCTTTGGATCTTTAATGTGCACTGAAATCTCGTACACACGGGCGTTCTTACTTTCGCCTCCATCAGAAAAGCGGCCGCCGCGGCCGGAGATCGAACCTGCGTCCTTGTGCTCAGCAGCACATGCCTTAGCCACTGAGCCACCGCGGCGGGTCCGGTCCCATAACTACCCACCATTCCAATCGAAGTGTAAGTGCCGTCTCGGGGTTCAGGTTGACACTAGCACCACTTTCTCCTCTAGTTATTACTGTATGAAACTATGCCCTACGGCAGCTCCTATCTAATACACTCTAAACTTTTTTTCCTCCCATATACTCCCTAGAGGTTCTTTTTCGCCTGTCCTCTAGTGGCCCTCCTTGTAGGAGTTTTTTTACTACTTGGAACAGGGAGGTTTTGTTTACCTCCTCAAAACAGGGCGTTTTTAGGTTATAGAAAGGAGGTAGTTAGGGAGTGTTAAGAAATGTTCGGGAGAATTTAAGGAGGTCAAAATAGAGTATTCTTTACATCCTGAAGGGCGTTTTTAAGTGATGTTTATGAAATTGTTAGGCGGTTTAATAGGAGCCTACTATGGCTCCCTTTGGACGTACTTATGTTAGTTTAGGGGCGTTTTTAGGAGGTTCAAGGGAAGCATTTAGTTCTTTTGAATGGAGTTTTACGAAAGCTTGGGGAGTTTTGTAGGCCTTCCGAAAGGAGGTTTTCAAGGCCACAAGGGAGAATTTCTAGTTCCCCGCAGGAGTACTGATTTCACACGGTTTTTCTCGATTTCAGGTTTATTTCAAACGAACTTTCGCAGGCTGTTTACATGGTACATGGTGTACACAAGGAGGTTCCGAAATAAATACTTATGGCGACCTCATATTGGAAATCACAAATGGTACATTGCTAAATAACATGCCAGTTAGGAATTGAAGACAGCAGTACGATGCTAGTTGAACAAACCGCAGAAACAATATTACTACAAGAACTGGAAATACGCGAAAAACAAAGATAGGCACAAACACAACAGCATGGTAAGTGAAACAATTATATAATACTAGCGGATCGAGAACGCCTCAGTACTTATCAGAACTTATCAGTACGCATCAGCGCTCAGTACACAAAGTGAAAAAAATGGTTGCACTGGTTTACAACAAAACAAAAATTCAGTAGGTGGTGAAATGAGCGAGAGCTGTGTGCTAGTTGAATAAATTGTAGAAACAATAATAATAATACAAGAACTGGAAATACTTGAAAAACAGATAGGCACAAACACAACCGCATGGTAAGTGAAATCATTATATAATACTAGAGGATCGTGAACGCGTCAGTATTTATCAGAACTTATCAGTACGCATCAGCACTAAGTACACAAAGTGAAGAAACAATGGTTGCAGTGGTTTACAACAACAAAACAATTTTTCAATTTGTGGTGAAATGAGCGAGACCTGTGCAACGATTTGATATTACAAGGTAACAAGCATTTTGTAGCAGGTAAAGGCACAAGAGATAAATGATGTAGGAGACAGACTGCAGTGAGATGGCAATGGATAAATGAGTACTATAAAGAACGAAAAATATGCTGCGGAAAATACCAGTGCGTTTTGATAAAGACACAAATGCGCCAAGAAAAGTGACCGAGTCTGAAGGGTTAATTGCAATGATATAGAACAGAATGGGTGGTATCGCGACAGCTTCTTTCGAGTGAGAACAAAAAGCCATGAAATTCGTGTTTTAAGTGCGAAGCACTTCTTCCTACTCCTGCTTCCACCGCCGTCCTCCGTCCGCAGCCTAGCAACGGAGCTAGCTACCGTGCCTAGCAACGGCGCCGGATTTCCGACGCGTGAGGGCGCTCGCATAGCGCCTCCTCTCCCCCCTCGCCTACTCTCCTAAAGCCCCTTTACTACTCTCCAGCTCGCAACACCCTCTCTCGGCGCGCCAGCCAGGCCACTACACTATATAAAAAAAAACAGCATCCGGCGCCAGGTTTCGATCCGAGGACTTTGCGGCCGCAGCGCGACGCTCTACCGACTAAGCCACGGACGCGACTTTTTTTTTTTTTTTTGAAACAATAACTTTATTTACACATAAATATACACGTTATGCCGAGTGTTACACATGGTTCAGGAGCAGCTCTGACAGCGGATGTGTCCGTTACATGTTTTAGTGGTAAGATGACAACAAACGTAAACCCAGGAGAAAAAAAAACACAAGGGCAAAGAGAAACCAAACAAAAAAGAAGGACAATGAGAACAGCAACACAGACTATACAAAAACAATGGCTGAAAGAATTGTGAGCGTCCTATTAGCTGGCGCTAATCTCTCTTGTACCTCAAAAGAGGGGCTGGTCAACGAGACGCGCTGGCTCGCTAAGCGGTCCAATCACATTTTTTTTTATTAATGGCTTAGACGTGTCCCTGCCTGCGTCTTTCCTCACTTGTTTTGTAGCGCTTCAGCGCATGGCTGCCTCGGGCGAGCTTCCTTCGCAGTTCCAGGTCACAGTCTGATGTGCCCAATGCACTAACCGTCCATTGGACCTCCCGCAGGAAGTGTCGCCATGCGGGTTGTGGGTGGGGGGCGCACTCCACTGCATCTACCCTCGCTTTCCAGAGGGAGTGGAGTCCAATGGCTAGGACACAATCACGGAAAACGGGGTGCTCTGTGTCCACGCACAGGAACTTGAGGCCCGTCCAAGTGACGTTCCACGATGTTCTGAAGCACGAATGTATTTCGTGCCAGAAATACATCGCTGTGTTGCAGTCAAGGAATGCGTGTTCTGCGGTTTCAGGTTTGCCACACAGGAGGCATCCGGCGCCCCAGGGAAGGAAGAAGCCCCGCTCCTGCTGACGCGCCATGACTGGCAACACTGCCGCGTGGAAACGGAAAAAAAAATCTTTTGTGCCGACTGGGATGGGCGATTGCCTGACTCGCTTGAGCACATCGCCTCCACCCTGAGGGACCGGAGGCTGACGGTACAGAGGTGGTGGCAATGTCTGCGCTACTAAGTCCCAGTATAACTTTCTTGGTTTCACAGTGAGCAGGTATTCCCAAGAAAAATACGTCTGCAGTGATGCCACCGCGTTCGCTATCTCCCCGTAGAACCCGGTGATGCGAGAGCCGTGATCGACAGACGCTGATGTGGCAAGCCACGGCCGCAAGTGAAAGGAGCCTAGGCATTGGATGGCCGCTTGATGGAACGGGTCAACCTGATCGCGGAAGAAAATGAAGCGCTGGACGACGAGCTTGAGTTCTGCGTTTACCAGTCCAATGCCTCCCCCCTCCACGCTCCAGAAGAGATTCGTTCGGCGCATGGGCTCGTATTGTGACCGCCAAACAAACACCGCCCACGACCGGTGTAGCCTCTGTATCGAGCCGGCATCGACGGTGGTGATGCGCGCTGCGTACAGAATCGCGGGGTATGCTACCATGTTGCACAAGAGGGACCTTGCGTAAATGGATATGTTACGGTTCCTGCAGGGGTGAAGCTTCCATTCGGCCGCGTCAACTTTTGCTTTCCACCGAGGCGCCACCGCCTGGCCCACTCCGATCTTTACCCCTAGATATGTCTCAACGCGGTCCGACCACCGCATGTTGAAGCACTTGCGCGGCTTTCTTTCCCAGCACCCCAACCAGGCTCCCTCGGATTTTTCAAGGTTCAGCTCAGCACCGGAGAAACCGCAGAATTGATGTGCCAGTCGGAGTACTTCTCCGGCTTGGGCAGCTGTTGTGCAGATAAGGGCAACGTCGTCGGCGTATGCCAACACTCGGAGTTCCCGTCCGCCCATAACGAGTCCTTCGATTTTGGTGGACGCAGCAACCATGCGACACAGCGGCTCCAGGTAAAGAGCAAAAAGTAGTGGAGACATTGGACAGCCTTGGCGGACAGAGTTTTGTACCATGATGGGGGTTCCTACTTGCCCATTAACGATTATGCTCGTCGTGATTTGAGTGTAGCATATCTGGATCCACTCCATCATGGTGTCTCCTACTCCGCAGTGCCTGAGGAGTGTGAACAGGAAAGGCCGTTGTACCCTGTCGAATGCCTTCCTAAGGTCGAGCTGTAGCACAGCCAGTGGTGCTAACCCCAGCTCTCCCGCCTCACAAGCGGTCCTCATCCAGTGAAGGTTGGAATTTATTGTTCGCCCTTTGAAACCGCAAGTCTGGTGTGGACCCACCACCGTACTAAGGGCCGTTTCGAGTATCCGAGCCAGGATTTTGTAGTCTGACGACAAAAGGGAAATCGGACGGAAATCGGATGTGCTTGGAATTGAACCGGATTGTGGTGTTTTCGGCAGGAGGACCAGGTGGCTATTTCGCATGGAAGGAGGAAGTAGCTTTTTGTGCATTGTGTCCTCGAAAACTGAAGCGAGTATCGGGCTTAAACCTTTTTGAAAAGTCATGTAAAATTCTGAGACAATCCCGTCTGGACCTGGGGACTTGTTTCTGGGTAGCTGTTTAATTACGGATTCTACCTCCGCTGCAGTTATTGGAGAGTTAATTAATTCTCTCAAATCCTCCGATACCTTTGGGAGCTCGCTAAGGACTTCCTCGGGGACGGGGTCCAATCCGATCTGCAAATTAAACAGGCTGGAGTAAAAGTCCTCAAAGGCGCTTGCCACTTCACGCGGTCCCCGCGCGAGCTGCCCTTGGTGTTGAATCTCGGTGATGTTTTTCCGGGTAGCGTTCTCTCTCTCGAGCGTGCGGAAGATTTTCGAGGGCTGTGCCTCCTGCTCAACTCTCTGCTCCCTGCTGCGGACCAAGGCACCCCAGTAGCGATGTTCCAGTTCATTGAAAAGCTCTTTTTTAGTTACGCGGATGTCCTCGCGAAATTCCCCAGGCCTCTCTTCATCCGCTTCGATGAGGTCTCGGAGCGTTGACATGAGGCGGTTTTGGGTAGCTCTACCACGCGCGGCCTCTCGTCTGCCTATGGTGGTTGCAACTTCTTTGATTTTAGTTTTGAAAGATTCCCACTCGGTAGACCCTACCGTGCGGGTTCCCAAGCATTTTATTTCTTCCCGCACGCGTTCTACGAATTCTGGGTTTTGCATGATAGATGCGTTCATTATCCAACGCGGGTTTAGTTTGCCATGCTTTTGGTTTACATCATACCTAATTTCACATGTCACTAAGCCGTGGTCAGACAGTGGGACAGGTGTCACGGCGTAGTCTTGTATTCGTGAAAGTAAGTCTCCTGAGACATAAAACCGGTCCAGCCGAGCATGAGACACACCACTCCATCTGGTGTATCGTGGGGTGGCCCGCTTCCGTCCCGAGGCCGCGTCGGTCAGGTCACAGTCACGAACTACTGACTTCAAAATTCGCGACGAGGCATCGGTGCTGCTGCACCCACCCGCTCTGTCACTTTTTTCCGTCCCACAATTAAAGTCACCGCCAAATATCACGGTGCATGGGACATTCAAAAGAGGCCGGGTGGCGGTGAAGAGCTCACTTCGTGATGGTGGGTCGTTGGGAGCGTAAATGCACAGGAAACGGGTGAGTTCCCCTCCCACAAATGCGCCCACTAGGCTGAAACGGCCATCTTTGCCCAGTTCGCAATCGACGATTTTGACCGAATCATTTTTCCTAACGAGAATGGCTGCGCCGCCTGCTCGGGTCTCGGTCAGGGTGTGAAAACACCAGAACTGAATGCCGATTCAACAGGCGTACAAAATTTTTTGCATCGTCTGGGTTTCCGATTTTTGTTTCCTGAAGAAAGGCTACATCAATTTTTTCATGATTCAGAAGTTCTAATAGCCAAAGTCTCCGTTTTGCGGAGACAAGGCTGACTACGTTAAGCGTGGCTAGTTTTAAAAAGGTTTGGGGGAGGCCTATAGGGAGGCGAAGCTAAAGTTTGCCGGGCGAGGGAAGCGCTGCCCTCTCCCCTCCGGGGGAGTACGCCGGGGCGGCGGCCTATTCGGCACGTGCTTTTTTTGCTGCGCGCGTGCTGCATTTCTCGCGCTAGGAAGGGGGCTGGGTAAAATTTTCTTATGACTTATGAAAGCATACACATTAGCACGTGTCCAGCAAGTTCGGTTTACGCGTAGAGTAGTTACTGAGTTCATTTTTGTCGACGTTTGTCTTGTCGTCTGCAACAGACGCGCCGCCTGCTTCCAGCCGCTCTACCCGCAGACTGCCCCGACGAGTTTAAGGGGGAAACGCGTTGTTCGGCGGTCGTCGGTTGCCCTTTTCTTCTGCAAGGCGACAGCTGTTCAGCTGGTCACAGCGTACTTTTCTCTTGTTTGTTACTCCCTTCGCGTGCTCGCGCTTCTGACATCCGGACTTTCTGGACTGCAGAAACACTGACGCTTGGAAGAAATGTAAGATAAACGTGATTGATTATGGTTAATAGGTTATTTGTTACTCTTGAAACAATCAGCTGCATGTTATAAAAACGCATTAGAAAGGCACACGCTAATTAAGGGGTGCGCTGACAGCGCCGCATTTCCATTTTACTTGTCCTTGAAGAAATTTTTGTTCGCAATGTTTGTCACCCGCTTGGAGTACAAGTATGGGTTAGCGTGACAGTTCGCGGAAACAACAGAACAGCTTGTGGCGTATAATTTTTAATTACTATAATATACAGAATTTGGTGTATACCTCTTTTAATTACTAGTATTTCTAAATGTGGGAAAAAAGCGAACAACGCAGCAATCCCGTCCAGAACACAAGTCACAATGACAAGACGGACCAGAGCTACTACAGCCAGGTAAATCGCTAGAAACTATTTTTTTTTTCACCCATGCAAAATGTCAACCTATTGTGTTATATATGGACGATGTCGAACGGCACCAGCTAAACAACTCCGAAGTTCATTTATTATAGCGGAAAACAATCATTGGCAGCATGCATTAAAAAAAGTGTAGTGGGGAGGACTCGTTAGAACACTAGTTCGCATTTTCAAAGCCGGGTAATGTAACCTGAAAGCACACATATACAAACAAAAATGTGTCAACTTATTTCACCTTTCGAACTGCCGTGATCCATGCTTACCGTCTATCCTTTTGGTGCGCTTTCGCGGGGAATATGCAGAATTTAACCAATGGATCCTCTTCTTTCGCCTTGTTACTGTCGTGGCAGCTGACCATGCAACAATATGGGGTTTTTTTTTCGCTTTCAATTTCATCTTTTCGTTTCGGGCTAGTGAGGAGTGTTCCCGCCGCTCTTTGTACGTGCTGGCTTAAGTGGCTCGCACAGCCGGCGGTCGCTTTTTGTTCGCATTCGTGAGTAGGAGGCTGGATGCCTCAGGCGGTGCGGGAGACAGCGCGAGCTGCGCGTGCACTTGCCAGACGCGGAGGAGCGGGCCGGGGGGCGTCTGCTTAGGGCGCTGAAAAGCCGTTCACCAGACGCAGTCGTTTCGCGATGACTGAGGTGGTTAGACCAGCCAAGGGTCGCCCACAAGAGCACTCTTCATCCCGTGAAACCGCCGGGGCGCTCGGCCGTTCGACTGGCGCGAGCAGACGACGCGTCTCTAGCAGACGACAAGACAAGCACCGGCAAAAATGGACCCAGTAGCTACTCTACGTGTAAAACGAACTTGCTGGACACGTGCTAATGTGTATGCTTTCATAAGTCGAAAGAAAATTTTACCCAGCCCTCTTCCTAGCGCGAGAAATGCAGCACGCGCGCAGCGAAAAAAGCACGTGCCGAATAGGCCGCCGCCCCCAACGTTGGCCGCCCCGGCGTACTCCCCCTCCTGGGAGTGTGCAGCGCCACCCGGCGATCGTTCCGGAGCCTATTGTGGGAAAGGCGCTCACCTCGACTGCTTTTATCTCGGTCCCTCGGGGTTCCTTGACCCGCTTTCTCCCTGGCCGGTGTTGTTTCCAGCCCTGCCGCGTGCCTTTCGGCGCGTCACAATTGGGCTTTCAGGTTCTTTGCTGTCTTCCTGGGAGTCCACGGCGCCGGGACCCTCCGGTGGAGGGGGCGTTGGTTGGATTGTGCCCACGCACGCCAAGGGGTCCTCCGGCGGTGGCTGCTCCTCCTTTCCCTCTCGCTCCTCTCCCGTGGCCTCCTTGACCTCCTCGGGGTTGCTGCATTCCTCTGCTGCGGGGACTTCGGAGGCCGGCGGGGGAGATGTAGAGGGGGGCGGGCTGGGCCTGTCGGTTGGCGTTGCATTGGGATCTGCTGCTTCTTGATCTGCGCTGCTCATCATGGCTGCCATATCGTCCGCGTCCATATATTCCTCCAGCTGAGGCCGTGCGGACGCTCGCTGCTTGACTCTGGCGGCGTACGAGACCGTGCAGTTTGCGTGGTCGTGGCCGAAGGAGCGACACGAACGGCACCACGGCGTCCTGCAACTCCTACGATAGTATCCGGTGTGGTAGCATCGCAGGCACAGTGCTGGCCTACCAGCTACCTGTATCAGTATGGGGCACCCCTGCACGGTCGCCTGGTGCGGTATGTCCTCCAGCGACGTGGGGCTGGACGGGATGATGTGATACACCCTGCTCGTGCCGGTCATGTGCGCGAGCCCGGGTTTTCTCCAGCCATCACGTTCAACTTGTTGCACACGGCCGATGCGCTCCAGCTGCCGCACGATCAGTTCGTCAGGCACCCTCGGTGGAAGCCAATGCACCTTAACGGCGACTTCACGTTGGTTCGGGTTGATGACCAGGCATCGCCTTCCCTTCACCACAATCTCGGTCCTTGCTGCCAAGGCTTCCATCTCGTTCTCTGCTCTGAAGGTGACCATCCATACGTGGTTGTACTGGAAGGGGCCGAGACACTCGATCGCCCTCAAGTCCGTGATGTTCTCGAGGGCAGATGCGAAGTCTTCGACCCCGTAGGGCCGCGCCGACGGATCTCCGTGTAAGAACAACGCGTTCTCGCTGAGCTTTCCGGTGGTGAGCGTGGGCAGAAGGGTGCGGTAGGCGGACGGGCCGGCGGACGGTGACGGCGGGTCACGGGAAAACCGGTCCGGCGCGGCTGCGCGGGCGCCTGTGGGGAGCTCTCGCTGGACATGACCTTCCCCGACGAGGGCTGGGGAGAGACTCAAGCCACGGACGCGACGCTGATATCAGTGTTAGTAACGCGCCTTATATCTTTAACGCATTCAAACTACGTCGTCAGTGGCGTGCGTTGGCGACTCAGCGGCGTTATAGCGGCTGCAACAACCCTTAACGGTCCACTTTAGCGACCACAAGGCGGTCGTAATGACCGTCGCATACAACGACAACACAAACAAGTGCTGAAATAAATACTGTCGTTTCACTTTACTTTGCGTGTGTGTGTGTGTGTGCGTGATTACATTCCCTCTCGAACATCTCTCGAACATACACGTTAATTCACCAAGACTTCCGCAGAGGGACAAACGAGGCGTGTTAAGCCGAACGTGATCACGAGGGGGTGTTAATGTAACTAACGGGCAAAATGCCACCAAACTTCAACAAACTCCCCCTCATAGCATCACCCCGTGCTTCGCACTTCCTCATACTCCCCTTCGGGGAAATGCGGGGGAATTTTTTCGGATAATTTTTAGTTGATTTATTTCGCACCAGTTGCCAATATTATTTAGATAATTGTTTCAAGTTAAATTTGTTTAATATTATTGCTTCACTGAAAGATAGCTGTATTATCAGCATACAGAACGGCCCATCAAATATCCCCTTTTCAGTAAAAAAAAGAAGGAAGAAAAAGTTAGAAATATAATACGGAATTCTTTTTGACTACTATCCAATGATTACAGGATTGAAAACAAATATTAGTGAGCGATATTGATGCGATAAAAGTTAATTAGTACTGGCCAATTTTATTGAACAGTATCTCATGCAAGCTGTTTGAACACATCATTTACTCGAGCCTCGTTACGTTTCTTGAAAATAATTCCTTTTTTTTCTCCACACCAACATGGATTTCGGAAAACATTTTCCTGCGAAACACAATTAATTTCCTTTACACGCGACCTTTTTTGTGCCCTTGATGATGGTAATTTTGTTGATTGTATTTTTTTGGATTTTTCCAAAGCGTTTGATCTTGTTTCCCATCACTTGCTCTGTCAAAAACTGCGTAAACTAAACATTGACCCCCAAATTCTCGCTTGGATTGAAAATTTTTTATCGAACAGATCACAATTTGTAACAGCCAACGATTACGATTCCTCTTATTGTTCAGTCACCTCAGGTGTGCCGCAAGGCTCTGTACTCGGCCCTCTACTGTTTCTTATTTTTATCAACGACTTACCTGACGCCATAACCTCTTCCATTAGATTATTCGCAGATGACTGCGTGCTCTATCGAGTGATGTCATCAACGTCTGATCCATCCGCACTACAATCTGACCTTGATAGGATATCGACTTGGTGTGACATTTGGAAAATGCGTTTGAACACTAACAAATGTAAGATGATGAGAATCTCGCGACGTTCCAATATTTCTGAAAGGTCACCAACATCATACAACATTCAAGGCCACCAACTTGAAACGACAGCAACATACAAATATTTAGGAGTACACATAACCAACAACCTATCCTGGGAAACACACGTGAATTATATAATTATTAATGCAAACCGAACACTAGGCTACCTGCGACGTAATTTTTTTATGGCACCTTCCGATCTGAAACTAATCCTTTACAAAACCCTAATTCGCCCTAAACTCGAGTATGCCTGTTCGGTATGGGACCCAGCACAAGATTACCTTATTAACGCACTAGAATCCATACAGAACCGTAGTGCACGCTTTATCCTAACTAACTACTACCGCAAAGCGAGCGTAACTTCAATGAAACGAACCTTAAATCTGCCGAATCTTTCCGTGCGCAGAAAGCTGTCTCGACTCAACTTGTTCCACAAAATTTATCACTTCAATCCACAACTAAAAAATGAACTCCTTTCCAGCCCGTCGTACTTATCATCGCGCGTTGATCACCCTTTCAAAGTAAACGTCCCTCACTGTAGTACTAATCTGTGCTTCCATTCCTTCATACCAAAAACATCAGATGAGTGGAACCGCCTGCCAACTTCAATAGCTACAATCACAGATGCGCGCGCATTTCGTTCGGCAGTTGAACGTCACTTGTGCATTGTATAATCAAGTTTTTTGAATTTTCTTACATAGTCTTTTTTTCACAACTGTCTTTGTATAACTCCCCAGCTTTTGAGTTATATTTCCCTCCGCACCAAATGTTTTTTTTTCTCGGTGTGTATGTACGTGTATGTGTATATGAATGTATATATATGCATATGTGTGTATGTATGTATGTATATATATATATGTATATGTATAGTTTTTACCTCCTGTGATTTGTTTACTTTTTCGCTCTTGCCTTTAAGGCATCGCATCTATTCTTGCTTTGTATATTTTCCCCTTATTGTATATATCTTTTTTCAATACCTTGTAAAAAAGAAACCCACTCCCTTCTGTAACGCCCCCTGGGCATTGAAGGTACCGAAATAAATAAATAAATAAATAAATCCTTCACACGTGGTTTGGTGCTGGCAAGGTCCAAAAAGGCGTGTTCCACAAACGTTAGAGCTCTGTGTGCCTTCTTGGGATATTGAATGTTGAACACCCAGAACGATGCAAACAGACTACACAGCCCTCCCAGTAAAGATGATGCAGTCAAGACACGCTGGCCATCGATGTGGAAGCTAACTTCCCCGTTCACGGAAGGCAGGCAGGGAGTCAGAGCAACATCTGCCTGAAAAAGCAAAAAAGAAAAAAAAATGCCCCACACGTAAAATTCAAACAGACACTATGGTTAAATGAACTTAATATTTCGGTACAGTAATAAAATTGTAAGGCCAGGTTCCCTGCGAATTCCAGTACCTAAATTAGGAATTCAAAGGCTTCATAAAACCAAGTGCCAGTACATTAACCGTCGTGGCTTATGCAGCAATAAAAAAGATATTACTTCCGCACAATATACTCGAGCACAACTTTAAATGACAGTGAAGATAAAATGCAAGCCTCTGTAGGTTGATAGATTAGTTTTTGTTTTTGACTGAAAAACACTTTGGTATTGCGTGACTTTGTTAACTGCTGTTTCTTGCTTTTAATGCCAGCTTGCATCTTTTCAAGTGAGTGGGCACACAGTTAACGATGCAAACCCTTACACTGCCTCTCCTCTACCATGGTGGCTCACTTTCATAGAAAAAGTGCAGCTTTTGCGAGCTGGACGGCTGTTGCAAGCCGTGGCAATACTCACTTCTGCTGGAGGGGCCAACTTGGTTTCCGAACGCAGCCTTGCCTTGTACAGCGCAGCATATCCTGCCTTAAGATCTATGAAGTCATTCAACTCGATCATGTATCAGGATCTGCAGAAGAAAATCGTGTCAGCAAATAATGAATTCATGCCGGACAGGCACCCATTGTTTCAGTTATACTTGCAGATACCTCCACCTATTTCCCTCCTGGTGTTACATCCAAAGCTAATTTGTTACGGATGGTCTCATCAAGTATGGTCATCTGTCATAACACAGCTAGTCATACAGGAAAGTCCTTCACTGGGTCAGAAAACACTCTTTTTTATAGTAGTGATAAACTAGGCGACTCAGTCATCCGTATTCTGACACCTTAATATTCTGTGTCACCGAGCTGACAAGCATGATTGGTGCATAATGTAATTTGTAGCCGCAACCGTTACTACAGCTTTGTTAGCTAACGTAAACCTCGTTCATGGCACCAAATTACTTGTGATTGCATGGCAACAACAACAAAAAAAACAGCTGAAATGGAAACGCTATTCTCGCAAACTTACCAACGCTGCATGCCACACACACCTGCCTTAGTTAATTTACCGTGATTGTAGAAGTTTCCGTCACGCAAAACCACAGTGCACTTTTTGGAGCTGCAAGCTCCGTGTCAAAATCGAGTGTCAGATGAATCGAGTAATTTTTGTGTATGGTCTTACTATTGATTATGACAAAGTTATTACCAACAAAAGAGTGTGTGCATTGTTCTTCTAAAAAATGATATCCTTTTGTATGCCCGCCTCAGGTGAAAAATATCCCTTCTGGTTTCATCTGGTTCCAGTTCAACTGGTTTATTGGACAATTCCCAGATGAAACCAGTAGCCACTGGAACCAGTAGGACCAAACCAGTAGTTCTGGGGCCAGTAGGACAAAACCAGTAGGACTGGGACCAGTAGGGGTAAACCAGTAGTAGCATCTGGGACCAGTAGTGTTCAAAACCAGTAGCAACTGGTCGTAGTCCTTGTGGACCAGTGGCTACTGATCGACAAAAACACAGATGATTCTCAGACAGGGCACTATCAGAAGGCACATGAAAGATAAACTGCTCAGGAACATTTCAGTCCCAGATGGGAGTGATTGTAGCCTAGTTGGAATATAACAGAAATCATTCGCAGCTCATTGCAAGCTAGTGCCAGTCATGATTTATTTTGAAGCAACAAGTACGGCAAATAAACTAAAACATTTTATTAGGTTGATAAACTTTAATACTACAGTTTCGAAACAAGCTGTGACCTGTTCCTTCCAAAGCCGGATGGCTGGGAAGTGAATAAGATACGCAATGTTTAAATATACACGTGGTCCTACCTTCGCGGCCTAGCGAACAGCAGACCTCAGGACATGGCACAACAGTAAGTGCACAATGACGCTTCTTCGGTGCAGGATGAATGTATAAGGAAACACTTGTCGTGACTGCACAGCTGCAACACTTCTGCAAACCACTTGAATAAAAGTGGCTCTGAAGCACAAATGAAGACTTTCATTGTCCGCTAGAACCACATTGAAGAATCCTCATCGAAAATATAAGCACCAACAAACCAGCGCCGCGATTACTCGACTAGGTGATGCTGTCGCTCAATGAATAAATTGTTACTAACGATGCAGTTCACTCGTTTAAGGTACAGACCAACTTGCACTCTTTGTAACTCGGTGAACTGGACTTGCAGCGCAGTCGTGCTTCACCGCCATTTTGAATATGCATTCGGCTTAGCTTGGTTTGGCATGACTTCAAAAAGAACTCCTTTAAGACAATGTTGCCAGCAGCGTTATGAGGTCGACTATTATCAAGTTTTTTTCTGCATTACAAGTTCTTGTCGCCTTGCGATATCCAACATTTGTGTTAATTGGGTGTATTATGTTGGCCAAGTATTCACTGGTGGCCGGGAGAACATTACGTGTAATAAAATTATGTAAACGCGGCGCAGAAAAAAATTCACCTAAATATTTTATTAGCTGCATGAACTGCATTTAAGGGAACATTTTAGAGCTGCTCAGGCCGTAGCAGGCTAAATTAGCTCTCTTCTAATAGGATGATTGATTCACAACCAATTGCGGTGTGCCAAAGTTGCAAATTATCATTCAACAACCCCGCTGAAACTCTCTATCCTTGTAAAAAAAGCATGTTGGTTAAGAGACATCGCCATAAAAGGTAAAAGTTATAGTTGCTTGAGAATGAGGGCCCAAACACTGTTTTATTAGCAGAGTTCTCAACAATAACCCGGACGTAACTGCAACTGGAACTATATTTTATCCCAAATACAAAAATTTACATGACGTGTGACTTCAATTTAAAACAATAACCTATCACTTGGGACCAGTTGAAACCAGTTTGATGTGGTCCCAATTGAGACCACATGAAACCACTAGCACACCAGGCTGTTGCAACTGGGACCAAACTTGAAACAGTATTCCTGGTAACTCGGCCCAGATGGAACCAGATGTGCATCAGGCCATTGCAACTGGGACCAGTTTGAATTAGTTGTCCAGAAACTGGGACCAGATGGAACCAGTAGCACACCAGGCCACTGACAACTGGGACCAGTTCAAACCCAGATACACGGTAACTGGGACCAAATGAAACCAGTAGCAAACCAGAACACTGGCAACTGGGACCAGTTGAAACCAGTAACCGAGTAACTGGGACCAGTTGAAACCAGATGCCCCACATGTGGGACCAGATGAAACCAGAAGAAAACCAGTAGGGCATTTTCACCTGAGCGGCAGACGTGTGTCATGCTACGGCAAACTCGGTTCCCTTCCATAAGGGCATGAATTTGTGTTTTTAATTACGTGGCCTTAGCTGGCGACTGACGGGCCCCGATTGTATACAGACCCTTCATTATCACCCGAAAGGGAATAAAAACATTTCGGTTTCGAACCACGTTGCCTTCGTGGTCCACACTATATGCATTTAATCGTTCGATAGGCTCATAGCATCTTTTACGCATGTCACCGTTTTCTTAATAGTGTGCGCTGTTAGATTTGAAGAGTCGACTCAAGCGAGCAAACAACCCTACCGAATCTACAGGGAATAGTTTTTGAAGGTGGTGGCCGTCTGATCTGCGGCTTTCGCCGACCAGAGCGCTAAGAATGAGTCAGAGCCTTGAACGAAAACAACACAAAAACTTATATTTGGACAGGCAAGCCATCAGGAGCGTTAACAAATAGATATAACAAAGTAGAGCAGTTAAATAAAAAGAACACGAGCAGTTCGATGCATATGAGAGACAGAGTCCCACAATATTCACCGACCGGGCCCGACGATGCACCGCTGTCGGAGGCGATTTGGCTACCTGAGTAACCGTCACGTTGCTTTGAAACGACGCCGCGCGCGACAAACGATTTCATCTCGAATGCCCTGTTACAAACCGGCCCACAAAAGAATGCGAATGCATACCCCAAAAGCCACAAACAAGTACAATAAAACGAGTGTGCGCTTTTTTCTTTGCCCGTGCGTGTACGTGCTGTGTGCGGCGCGGGTACTTCGCAGTTAACCCTATCCAAACGTTTGACAAACGCATCGACTGATGACAGACCACTTACCAGCGAGCTGTCCACAGCTGTCGCCGTATCCAAATGCTGTTAGCGGCCGTTCCTCGTGTGACAGGGGCACATAAAAATATTTCCACCAAATGGCACTACTAGTCCTTCTCAAATAAGAAAAAAACGATGGCCCAAGGCGAGGCTTGAAGCTCCGGCCGCACCGACTCACCGGCCGCGCTGCGTTGATAGCACGGAGGTGACAGAGGTGACGGAGGCAACGAAGGTTGTTTACATCATGGAGGAAGAAAATGTTAGGAGGGAGCATGACGTCAGGCGGCACAGCTTTGGCAAGCCAACCTCCTCTGACGCCGCATTCTCCTCTCCTCGGGCTCCTCCCGCGCAATGCATTATGGAAAAAGCACCACTCTCAGGCCCGCGGTAGCATTTAGTGGCTCCGGCTGGCTGCCGGTGGAGATGGAGGCGAGCGCCGTCGCCGAAGGCGCCGTACAAGATTGTTCGCCAGCGTTGCGCTCCAAGCTTCGTATCGTGGGTATCGTGGAAGTACTGCCACTGTCGCTGTTCAAAGCAAGGCGAGACTTCGATCGCCTTCTTACAAAGCACCCTCACGAGCTGCAAGCCGAATTTCACTTCTGACGTTGGATCGCTCGAACGCGCCGCCGTAAACATTCACAAGCATGGAGCGGCCTACAGCTGCGCGGGAGGGCGCTGCGAGCGGCCACCGAATGCAGACGCAGGCTTCATCGGCTCCGCGGAAAATGTGCTTTTTCGATAGAAATTTTTGCCCCGACATTCAAAAACAGTGAGTACAGTCTCAGTTTAGTCTCCGGCACGACCGGAAACAAGAATTTTGAAAATCGGGCGAGTTTTCGAGCATTTACGCCCATAGTTCCAAAATCGACGTGGCCGAGTCACTAAGCCTAACTGGCCGACGTGGCCTAACGGCGACTTCGGTCGCCGCGGCGAACACCACGGCCTTCGAGGACGGCGAGATGTCTTCCCCGGGAGCGACGGCGGACATGGAAGTGATTCCGAATGACGTACAATGTGACGGTGTGGACTGTGGTTCAGGCCGCATGGTTGTGAAGGTACGCGGGACTTCGTTCGACGACTCGTCGCCGGAAGCCTGCGCCGGGTGGACGGTCGCTACGCGCCGAAGCCGCCCAAAAGAAAGAGAACCGGTGCCTCCTCTGCAGCATGGCAAGCCAACCGGTAAGCGAAACAACGCTCCTCAGCTCACAAGAGCACAATTTGCGGAGAAGATTAACAAGTCTGTCGCAAGAACAGCACGCATGCCCCGCATGCCCGCCAACTACAACAAGGTCGTGATTAGGCCTCGCGGCGGACTGGTGATCAAAGAAGTCGAACCGCTCGAATTCAACAAAGCCATGGCTACTGCCGCAAACGTTGGGCTCAACGTGTTCAAGACGGATACGACATACCCAAACATCGGCCAGAACATTTTGGTCATAAGCACTCCCAGTCAAGAGAGAGCCGTCGCGTACGCCAATGTTAGAGAAATCAACCTGCGCGGGCGAAAGTACGAGATCTTCGCTTACCGAGCTGCCCCGGAAAACACAGTGAAAGGAATGATCTACGATATATCACAGGCATACTCGCAAGCGGATATCAATGAATGCATTGTCAACGAAAACAACCCCACGGCCATCGCGGCGCAGCGAGTCGGGGAGACAAGATCCGTCATCGTCCTTTTCGAGGGAAACCGCGTCCCAAACCACATCAACTTCGCGGGCTTCATGACCCGCTGCAAACTTTACAAGCAGCACAGAGAGGTGTGTCGCACATGCGGGCAGGTTGGTCATCGCAGGGACGTCTGCCCCGACCAGAAGCCAAAGTCTGCTTCGCGTGCGGGACTGCAAACCCCGAGGCGGATCACGATAGCACATGCAAGCCCAGGTGCAAACTCTGCGGAGGACCACACGTAACGGGCACAGGAAACTGCCCCAACAAGTACAAGACCCCTTACGTCGTCAGGCTAAGGGAACGCGAAAAAAAGATGGTGCAGAAACAAGCGCTCTTAAAGGGCAAGGTCACCTTCCCCGACCGCGGAGAATTTCCGAAACTCAACGAGAGCCAACAACAGCAAGAAAAGGAACGGCGGCACAAAAGCCGCAGCATCAGCCGAAGTAAGAGCAGGGGCAAGAGCAATGAAAGGGGACGCAGCCAATCAGGAACCCGCAGGACGTGGGTGGACGTGGCAGCGATAAAGAACAGGGACGCCTCCACGGACAGGCGCGCAGCTGCCGCCGCAATGCCGTCGGGAAAGGGCAACTCTTTGAGCCCCCTCCCTCCGTCAAGAGACTCCAGCAGCGCCGAAGTCACGGAACTTCGCAGCATGGTTGCACAGCTGCAAGATACGGTCAGGGAGCAAAAAAAGATGATCGAGCAGCTCATTGCCTCTGCTAGGCAACAATCAAACAGCAACAATGAGGCGACGAGCACCAATACATGGCAGCTCGGAAAAATACCCCAGCCGGCTTGCTTCACACCTCTGGGAGCAAAGCCGACGACAACCTCTCAACCCCCGGCCAAGATCCGCAAGCGTGCGACGGCCTCAAAGACGGAGGGGAAAGAAATGGACGAAAGCGAAATGTGCGAAGGCGACAGCAACAACGCCAACACTGAAGAAACCCGTCAGTCCGAGGACGAAGGCATCAACTATGGAGTCAGAATCCACAAGCAGGGAAAACGACTCGACAAACTCGCTAATCAAGTTAGGACTCTAAGCGAAAAAATGAACAGCTTTGAACACGGCTTCAGAGAAATGAGACGTGAATTCACCGACTTAAAACAGCTCATCATCGACCAACTCTCTCCTAACGAAGGGTCGCAACACCCGCAACAGCATAGATTAGAAGACACACCCAAATATGGCTCGTCAACGTAACAGCAATAACCTCACGGTATGGCACTGGAACTCCAATGGCTTCCGGTGCCGCAGGGCACTACTCCAACAACAGATACAATCTATGACCGAACCCCCAGACGTCATTCTAATTCAGGAAACGCACATGGAAGAAACCCCAAAACTCCCTGGATACAACGTCCAAGCAACACCTCCCAGCGCACGACCTGGTGGCAAAGGAGCAGCGCAAGGAGTCTGCACGTTTGTAAGGAAAGGCATCACTCTCATACAGACGGACCGTATCCTCGACAACGACACGGCCCTGGAAATAGGCACTGCAGAAATCGTCATAGGCAGGACGACGAAAGAATCCATCCACATTGCAAACATCTACAGTAACCCTCAGCACCGTAACCAGAGGTTCCGCACGCTTTTTCGCAAAATCAAGCAGAAAGCAGCGGACGCCCCCATCATCATCGCGGGAGACTAATTCCCCGCACAAGGAACTAGGTTACCCACGAACAACGGCAAAAGGAAGGCACCTACTGGAAGAGGCTGAAGAGGCTGGGTTCACCTTACTATCGGACCCGCGGCAACCGTCCAGGATCGGTACTTCGACAGTTAGGGACACCACCCCGGACTTAATCTTCACTCATTTCCAAGATAACAGACCAACTACGTGGCGTAATACGGGACTCAACTTAGGTAGCGACCACTGTATACTCGAAATCAAGGTGGCCCTAAGATACTCAAAATCAACTACGTCCACCCGTAGACATCGACTGACCGACTGGAACGCCTTCCGTCAGCAGGAAATTGCCCCTACCATCGACGATCTCGAAGGCTGGACTCGTAACCTCATCGATGCGGCGGAAAGAACGAGCATGGTGGTGGAGGCGGACGAGGCCATTCCCATCATGGACCCCCGCTTAGCCCACATGATCGAAGCAAGACAAGCGTTACAGCGAAGATGGAAGCGCATGAGGCATAACAGAAACTTGTGCAAACGCATTGCTCAGTTAGGACGGGACATCGAAAAATACAGCAGACAGCTATGCGCGCAACAGTGGCATGCCATCTGCAATGAGGCGGACGGCCAAATACACACCGGTCGAACATGGAAGCTACTTAGACACCTGCGCGACGAGACGCAGAGCAAGTCCTATCAACAACACCGACTCTCGCAAATCCTACATGCGGCCATTAAAGAACGCGGCGAAAAGGAGGTGCGCAAACAACTCAACGAGCAATACCTTCCGACCACCGACTCAGTCCGACACCCGGACTACGAGGGCGCAGACAACCCCGAGTTGGATGCAGAGCTGGAGGAATGGGAGATCCGCCGTGCGATTCAAGAGCTAAATTGCAAATCGGCGGCGGGACCAGACCTAGTGCACAACAAAATCCTACGTAACCTAAACGACACTGCAGTCACAGCCCTAACGAACTACTACAACGAGTGCTGGCGCACTGGGATCATACCCAAGCAATGGCGCACAGCAAGAACGGTACTCATACCCAAACCAAACAAGCCTCCGAACATAGGAAACCTCCGCCCAATCTCCCTGACTTCTTGCGCCGGGAAAGTACTTGAACACGTGCTCAACAATCGGTGGCAGCGATACCTAGAAGAGCACAACATCTACCCTGACACAATGCTAGGATTCCGGGCCCGCCTGAGCACACAAGACGCAATGCTGCTCATCCAACAAGACCTGCTCGAGAACCCCAGCAAGGTAGACTGCAGAGCGATTCTTGCACTGGACATCAAGAGTGCATTCGACAACGTTTCGCATGCCGCTATACTATCACAAGTCGAACAGCTCGGACTGGGAAAACGCACCTACAATTACGTACGAGCATTCCTCACCGACAGAACAGCAAGTCTCCACGTTGGGCACCTCCAACTAGAAGAACGGAAGCTGGGAAGTACCGGCGCACCGCAAGGAGCCGTTATTTCCCCTTTCTTATTTAACCTCGTGATGATGCCGGTGGCCAAGCGACTATCCCGCCTTCCACACGTCCGACACACGATCTATGCGGACGATATAACGCTATGGATGGCGGGGGGCACCACTGGTCACATAGAAGCGTCGCTACAGGAAGCGATACAACAAATCGAAGAAGGCCTGCGGGGGACGGGACTTCGATGCTCGCCACAAAAATCTGAGCTTCTGATCCTCCCACCTCTCGGATACTGGCGTAAACCGTCCGCTGCAGATGCAGTCAATGTAACGCTGCAAACAGAGGACGGCTCTCATATCCCCCACGTCAAGAGCACCAGAGTGCTAGGCATGCACATTGATGCGAGCAACGACAACCACACCGCCCTAGATCGACTGTTGACGAAGACGGGAATCGCCACCCGCCTGATCAAGCAGGTCTCTACGAGGAAACATGGAATGAGAGAGGCCAACCTCCTCCGTCTCGTACAGTCATTTGTGGTAAGCCACATATCCTATGTAGGCGCTTTTCACAAGTGGAGACGACATGAAAGGGACAGGATAAACGCGGCGATCAGAAAAGCATACAAGGCGGCACTAGGTCTACTCGGCAGCACTAGTAACGACGCACTTGCACGACTGGGAGTACATAACACGCTGGAAGAGATAAGCGAAGCACAGCGAACGGCGCAACTCAACCGGCTAGCTACCACCAATGCTGGCAGGGAGATCCTCCGAAAGATCGGTCTACGACCGCCACAAGCCGAATCCTACGGACTAGAAACTCCCGCGCACGAACGAATCAACAAAGAGGTAGTACGTAAGTTGGTCATACTACCGCTACCACGCAACGTACACCCAGAACGCAACGAGGAACGCAGACGGGCCAGAGCCAAGGTCCTGATCGAAACTCACGCAGACGACTCGCAAGCAGTCTATGTCGACGCAGCCAAACACCACTGCAAACCGGATATATTTGTCCTGGCAATTATCCGGGCAACGGACGGCCAGACGATCAACGCGTGCAGCATACGTGCCACGTCGGCGGAGCAGGCGGAGGAAGCCGCCATCGCCTTGGCTCTCAGATGCCGACCGGAAGTAACCACGATACTCAGCGATTCTCGCTCAGCCATCACCCACTACAGCAGAGGGTACACTGGAGCCCCGGCTGCCAAGATACTACCCAATGTCAAAACCACCACCACACACCTAAGATGGTTTCCAGCCCACACGGGGACCGTCTCTGGACGCTTCGCCAACCGTAACGAGGAAGCGGACGCCGTCGCGCGTGAGCTCGCGTGCCGCACGACGCCCCCCCGCCCCTCGGAAGCGGAAGAAACGACCACAGCTAACTTCGAACCACTCATGGAATTCGGAGAGATACTCGGCTGGTACCGGGAGACCCGCCGACAACTACCCACGCCTCATCCAGGTTTAAGCAGAAGAGAAGGTGTCCTTCTACGACAACTACAAACCAGGACTGTCCTCACACCGGCACTCGCTCGACATGTGAACCCCGGATTGTTTGCGAGTGTAATGTGCAGTGCGTGCGGGGACGGACCGGCTACCTTAGCCCACTTGATGTGGGGGTGTGGTGTTCCCGTGCAGGGGAATACCTGGGACTCGTTTCCACCGGACATTGAACAGTGCGTCACGTCGCCCCATCAGGCGATGCAACTCCAAGCTATCCAGCGGCTCGATGCTGCGTTGGCCCGGCAGAGGCGAACGGAGACTACTCCTAGTAGCCAATGATGAGTCAGGCAACATAGAGGTCTAGCGAGACAGAGGGGTGGCGAAGCCCTGCGCGGCATGACCCACTCCCTCACACGCCGGATAGTGATAATAAAGTCTTGTTCTCTCTCTCTACAGCTGCGCGGTGTTTGCCAGGTGTGCTGTGACGATTGCGTTTGGCATTCTGCTGAGTTATCGCGCGTAACGAGTGTCGTGTTGGCGGGGAGGTGGTGAGACTAGCTTTGGTTTCGCGCGCGCTTTTGCATACGTTCACCTTTCCGGTGCTCCGGCGTGATGGTACGTTTTTATCTACTTCAGTGCACTGGAAAACAAAGGGTTCAAAACCCTTATGTTGGGTGTGACCACCTCGCGTCGCAAGCAGTACTCCGGCTGTTTGTCCGCTGAGGACCGCTCGATCGGTGCGATACGTATATGAAAAAAAAAAACGAATGCTAGATTACGCCTGGGAGGGACCTTGCTGAATTGTGGACTGACTGCGCCTTGCCAATAAATGGTTAAAGAAACGGTTGAAATGGTTGATCTTTTCAACTTTGCCTGAGCGGCAAAGTTGAAAAGATCATTTCCACTTCTGCACGCGGCGGCGGCACACAACTCTCCGACTGCGGCGTGAACTTCGACGGGTCCGAAAGCTCAGTAAACAAAGATGTTTTCTGCCTCTCCCGTCCGACCACTTTGCCCGCACGATCAGGCCGCTGCGCGTTTCGGGTTGCAGGCAGAGCTGCGCGCAACGACTCGTCGCCGAAACTCGAATACGCGGACGGCCCGGCAACCAAACGGATAGACGCACGCGCGCAGCGTCGGCGAAGGGCCACATGAGGCGCAAAGAACTACCGCTTGCCTGTCACGTGAATAGAACACCTCCCATCAGTCTTTCCTTTTTATTGTCTTTCCTTCCCATCAGTGTTTCCTTTTATTTAGGAGGGAGCGTCACGATTGTCACGTGACGCTCCCTCCTAAACTTTTCTTT
Source organism: Haemaphysalis longicornis (assembly GCF_048455015.1). Taxonomy (NCBI): domain Eukaryota; kingdom Metazoa; phylum Arthropoda; class Arachnida; order Ixodida; family Ixodidae; genus Haemaphysalis; species Haemaphysalis longicornis. Next base: position 61,041,487 of record NW_027526203.1, read on the forward strand.
CCTCCATGGTTTACATCCGGGCAGCAAGTCGTGCCGCCAGGGCAAGTTGAGTCGCTGCAGTCGGGTGCGTTGGCGCGTTGGCACGAGAATTTCAATCGTCTATATATGCGCAAGCAAGCGACGCAGATGAGCATTGCAATTGTTTGCAACGGCGAGAACTGTCTCTTTGTTATCAGCAGAGTTTGACAACACCTATCGCCAAAATAAACAGATTGAAACAACACAGGCCGCGCTGTCTGCCTGTGATCGCGCTGGCTGAAGCATCTATACGGGTATACGTACGGTATCGGGTTTGTAGCTGCATGCAACCGTCGCGTCCTGCTTACTCGTTCTAATTAGCATTAGCCCACGGTTGAAGTGCTGATACACGGAAACAACATAAGACTAACATGGCGACCGCCCGCTAGAGATGATTATCCCAGATGAGGAGTTTATTTTGGACGTGGTAGTATACAAGGAACCGAACGCCATCTCACAAATGGTGTTAAGTCGTTCTAAATCCTCCCTTTTGCTACACGGATGGGCAACGGTACTACCATGGAGGTTCGTCCACTAGACCATGCCTAGGGAGTACATTTTTTGCTATAAGTACTTTTCAGGGCCCATTACTTGATTAAAACTCCATTTCCGACTAGTTTGCGTTTACAGTGTACACTGTCGAATAGGCCAGCTCTGCCGATTACTGTTCATAATCTCTTTACTACCTTTCACGGTCACCGCCTGTACCTCCCCTCACATTCAGAACCTCATTACCTCTTTTCTCTGCGACCCTCTTTTCACGCGCTGCACAGCCCCCTTTATGAAGAGAAGGCACAAAATAAGTACAGTTTGACACACCGAGAAATTTATGCTAATGTTGGCGCTACATGCATCAAGTTCGCCGAACCGTCAGGCCTTGCTAAATGACGTTAGTTTAGAAAATGGCCGAGAATGCTCATGCAGCATGCGGTCGCCCCGCACTATAGCGTATTCGATAGCTTTCAGCTTGAAAGCGACTCTACAAATGGCGTACTGCCCCATAGCGAAGCGGCACCACAGCCAGCACAGAACAAAGCGATGAAAAACTTCTCGAAATGGTAGAAAGCAAGCTCTCGACAACCGGCCAGATTGCCTGCTGCTGTCCCTGGAAGATAATGGTATGGGGACTGGGCGGCTGTTGTATGGCAGCACCGCCGCTTCAGCGAACAGCGCCGCCTGTGGCGAACCGTTCGTCAGTGGAATGGCGGTGGCGGTCAGCGCAGCGCAGTTGCGCATGGCTTTCTGTCCTTCCGCTACGGTACGGCTTGCAAAGCGTAGATAAACACAATGACTTTTTTCATATCGATAAATCTTTGAAGTAGAGGCAACCTTTACAAGACATGCCATGTGTGCGATTTACGTCCATACTCAGTAATTAAAAATAGCAGACGACGCTCCAAGCATGAAGCTTGAAATCAGCTGGAAGTGCAAGTCCGTTCCTTCCAGGAAATTTTTCATGCCTGCATGCAGTTTGGCATATGAAGGAATATATTGCAGCTAAATGCTCCTACAAAGCCGGTGTGTGCAGCCGATCCAGCAATGCTGCGGCGCTGGCCTTTGGCAGTTGATGACGAAACAGCGTCATGCACAAGCGAAAGACAAAGTTAGGGGGTGCCTTACAACATTTACCCCAACACAGAAATTGCAATGAACGACGCTCCATAACTTCATTAAGGGGGTCCTGAAATACCTTCCGCCGATGCATGGATGAACATGTAACCAAATAAAGCAATGCATTAGCAATCTCCTCCCGCAAGAATTTTGTTAAAGCGATGAGTATTAGCTGAGAAATCATAAATCAAAAACCGCTCATTATCGTCGCGCCGCATTTCCTCCTCCTTTCAACTTTTTCTTCGCTGTTGACGGCGCGCGAGCCTTCCCTCCCATGATGCTGCGCTCCTCAGCGGTGACGTACTTCCGCTATTGCGCTCCTCAGACTGCCGTCTGCTACGGACAAGCTCTTTTGGCTTTTTCATCTTTGTTGGCACCATGGATCCCGCACTCCGCTCAAGGCTGGAAAACCGAACGAGAGAACTGGCCACATGTGTGCGGCCTGGCCTTGCCCTTTCGCGGTGTACGTTGCTGCGGTTGTTACCAGCGGCACGTGACTTTTTATTAGCGGCGAACTCACAGCTGCACGGGGAGGATCGTGCGCTCATTCCCTTTGATGCACCACGCACTGTTTATCTAAAAAGTGCCGTCTCAGATGTAGCACCGCTGGTGCCGGGTCCTATTTTGCGGCGGCGGTAATTCCTACCGGCGGCATGTGAAAAAGAATCCATGCACAAAACGTGCCAGTTCGGATCGTTTTATATCAGTGGCGATGAACAGGAAGGCGCAGAGCAAACCAGCGCCGCACTCGAGCAGCGTGCACCCGTGTTCTGACAAGCTGCACCCATATCTTGTGAACGGTAGTCATGGAGAGTTTTAGAATAACGTACGCAGCCGTATGCAAACAGTTAATGAGCGCTATTTTGTGCATCGGTCGCACTGCATATGCGCCGTACGTTAAGTCGCTCCTGCGTTTAGCGGACCGAAGAATAGCGGACGCTATTTCAGCAAACTAGCATGCGTACGTGAGGCTGCTTGCGTTTCCAACATGGCGGCAAGTAGCGGGACAACCATCCACGGTTGCGCTCTTCTGTGGACAGTAATTTGCTTCCGATAGACCAAGTTCTTTGCCCCTGTGTTTTTAAATACGTCGAGTGGTTAGCACATCGCTCTCACGCAGATCTGTATTGACGTAACATCTATGACCGTCCGAACGAAACTTGCAGCTAAGCCAAGCCAGTGACCGAAGCTGTGTGTGTCAATGCCAAACGCATCAGCCCGGACCGCCCAGCTTCGGAGGTTTCGTGTTGCCTTTCGGTAGCCTCATCGTTTACGCATTCCTGCGAAACGTCGCTATCTCGCGAAATGTTCACGTTCACGTCGGCAGCCGTTCCCAAGGCCTGCCGCAAATTTGAACCGTCCGAACACTCTGCCGAGATCTCCAAAACAAACGCCGGCACATTATCGCACTCAGTGGACACGCTCTGCCCTCTGCCGCCTCTGCCGACACTCTGAGCTAATGCGCCGTCGTTATCTCTCTCAGCAACCTTGACGCGCTGCGGGGCAGCAACGGTCGCTTCCGACTCGCGCTCCCGAGCGTCTGCTCGGGAGCGCGACAACGAGGTCTTTCTCGTTGTCTTTCTTTCTTCCTCGACAACGAGGTCTTTCTTCCTCGACAACGAGGTCTTTCTCGAGCAACAATTCTAACTCGGGCTTCAGTTCTTCCTGCTCGAGTTGAATTTCGTGCTCTAGGTGCTCGTTCTCCCGTTGGAGTCTCTCTCTTTCGAGCTTGTTTCTTTCCCTTCGGATTCGCTCGATATCGAGGTCGTACCATCGCATCTTTTCCTCGTGCTTGAGCTTCCGTTCCTGATCTTGTCTCTGCCACTCGAGCTCCTGTTCTCGCTTTCTTTTCTCGCGTTCCTCACGCTGGCGCTCAGCCTCTGCAGCCTGACGTTTAGCGGTCTCCCTGCCATTGATCGTCTCAATGCAATCAGACAGCTCGTCATCGTCAGCGCCAACAGCGAGTATAGCCTGTATCAGCTCTGGCTTTCTCAGTGCGTCCGTAACATCCAAGCGCAACTCTTTTGCAAGCTCCAACAACTGCGGTTTTTTCAACGTTTTCAAATTCATGGCCCTTCTAGAGTACTGCTTTCCCACTGCTCCAAAAATGTTTTGCGCGAATAACCCACGCGACAAAAACACACGCCCTACCAGCTATCCTCAGAAGCCTGGTAAAACTCAGTGAAGAAAAGTCCCGCACTCACCCTTGACCGCCGTGAATTCTGCGAAGTCCGAAGCCGCCTTGACGTCCGTGGTGTTGGGTCTCGCACCGCTGGCTTCAGGTGTTACGAAGTTGCCATCCCACCGCTGCCAACCAGTTGTTGCGACCGCGAAGACCGACTGCAGCGGGAAGACGTCCAGAGCTGAGAGGCCAACGTAAACTGTTTACTTCATAGCGAGAGGTGAGCCGAAGCCAAAGAACAATGCCCCGACGGGCGAGGTTACAATACAGGACTCGAGCAGAGCGACAACATCGATTCGCTGCTCTAACAGGAATGGTTTACTACGCTTGGGCAGCTCTATTTATACCCAAAAGCGATAACGGTCAAACGCAACAGGCTGGAACACGCACAACACTCTTTCCAGAGTTCGTAAGCCGTTCATAGCCTCGGGCACGTTGAGTCCGAGAGAGGGGAGAGGAGGACTCCGTTGCGATCGATGGGGCCTCTGTGTCCTTGAAGAGCGTGGAGACGAGCCACGCAGGCAGCCGCCGAAGTTCAGCCGCCGCAGGCAGCCGCCGAATGCGCAGAGAGCGAAGCGTCTGACGCGGCTTGTCGCTACTTGTCACCGACATGATTGCGCCTGTTTTCGAAGGCGCACGAGTGGCTTCGCCGCACAGCCGAGAAGTGATGCGGGGAAGTACTGCGGCGCTGGCCGATTCGTAACACACGGTGCTTTCCTCGATAACGAGGTCTTTCTCGGAAAGAATTCCAACTCGGGCTTCACTTCTTCCTGCTCGAGTTGAATTTCATGCTCTAGGTCCTTGTTCTCCCGTTGGAGTCTCTCTTTTTCGAGCTTCTTTCTTTCCCTTCGGATTCGCTCAATATCCAGGTCGTACCATCGCATCTTTTCCTCGTGCTGTCGTTTTCTTTCCTCGCGTTCCTGCTCTCGTTTCTGCCTCTCGAGCTCCTCAAGCTGGCGCTCAGCCTCTGCCTCGGCGGCCTGACGTTTCGCGGTCTCCCTGCCATTGATCAGCTCAATGCATTCCGACAGCTCCTCATCGCCGACAACGAGTATAACCTGTATCAGCTCTGGCTTTGTCAGCGCGTCCGTAACATCCAAGCGCAACTATTTTGCAAGCTCCAATAAGTGCGGTTTTTTCAACGCTTTCAAATTCATGGCCGGTCTAGAGTACTGCTTTCCCACTGCTCCAAAAATGTTTTGCGCGAATAACCCACGCGACAAAAACACACGCCCTACCAGCTATCCTCAGAAGCCTGGTAAAACTCAGTGAAGAAAAGTCCCGCACTCACCCTTGACCGCCGTGAATTCTGCGAAGTCCGAAGCCGCTTTAACGTCCGTGGTGTTGGGTCTCGCACCGCTGGCTTCAGGTGTTACGAAGTTGCCATCCGACCGCTGCCAACCAGTTGTTGCGACCGCGAAGGCCAACTGCAGCCGGGAAGAGGTCCAGAGCTGATAGGCCAACGTGAACTGTTTACTTCATAGCGAGAGGTGAGCCGAAGCCAAAGAACAATGCCCCGACGGGCGAGGTTACAATACAGGAATCGAGCAGAGCGACAGCATCGATTCGCTGCTCTAACAGGAATGGTTTACAACGATTGCGGGGGTCTATTTATACCAAAAAGCGGTAACGGTCAAAACGCAACAAACTGCAACACGCCACGAACGTCGCAGCCACACACAACGCTCTTTCCAGAGTTCGTATCCTAGGCGCACGTTGAGTCCGAGAGAGGGGAGAGAGGAGGACTCCGCTGAGTTCGCGGGGCCTCTGTGTCCTTGAAGAGCGTGGAGACGAGCCTCGCCGGCAGCTGCCGAAGTTTTGAAATGCGCCGAAAGCGAAGCGTCTGGCTCGGCTTGTCGAAACTTGTCATCGACATGGTGGCGCCTGTTTTCAAAGGCGCACGCAGTGGCTTCGCCGCACAGCCGAGGAGTGATGCGGGAAAGTACGGCGGCGCTGGCACATAAGCAACTAAGACTATCATGCGCCAAACAAAAGGTTTGGTGTTTTTCGTGGATAATACCAATTGCTTTATCTCGTTATAGCTTGTTTAGAAGTGTAGCTTCTTTTAAAAAACTAAAGACAGAGGAAATTTTAACAACAGCATCCTTTCCTACGAGTAGGCTGGGGTGAAATGGAATTTGCTCGCTGTAAAACAGCCTAAAATGTTTTTTCCTCAAGGCCTCAAATTTCGCACATGAGAGTAAGATGTGATTTACTGTAAGTTCTTGGTCACAATCTTCGCATCTCGGTTTGTCGTGTTTCATAAGAGGGAAATTATGTGTAAGATGTGTGTGTCCAATGCGGAGACGACATAAAATCACTTCTTTGAGGCGTTCTTCATGTCTGCTTGATGTTCACTCTGTTATCATGGGTTTAACTAGGTGGAGTTTGTTGTCGGTTTCTTTATCCCATAATGACTGCCAAGTTTTTCTCAGTTTGCTCCGTACGAATTTCATGCAGCCGGTGTGAGGAATCTGTACTTTCTCCATTGTTCCGTTACCCGCCTGTGCGGCACAAGCATCGGCTCTCTCATTTCCCTTGATTCCAACATGGCTAGGGACCCAGCACAACTTAATTTTTTGTCCTTGTGTTGTGACTGTTACTAAATTGTCTATTATGTCTCCAATGATGGGCTGAGCTGCATTTTTGTAATGTACTGCTGTGAGTGCGCTGAGAAAGTCTGTATATATAAAACTGTGTTTAATGTTATGCTTCATTATCCTTTCTACTGCTACAGCAATGGCATAACATTCTGCTGTGTAAACCGAAGCGCACTGGGGTAGTCTGATCACCTTTTCCCATTTCCCTTGCACTACTGCACTCCCGACATAGCATGATGTTTTGGAACCGTCTGTGTAAAATGAGCTGTAGCCTTTGTATTTTTCGTTTAGTGCCAAAAATTCCTGTAAAATATGTTCTGGCGGTGTCTGCTTTTTTTGAAGATGTGTTAGTGTGAAGTCACATGTTCTAGGAAAACTATACCAAGGGGGTAGTTGGTTTTGTCTATGGGCAATTTGAGGTAATGTGTCCAGCATACTGAGTTCTTGGCATCTCTCTTCAAACCGAAGAAGCAATGGTCTGATAGCTTGGGGTTTATTATTAAAAAGTGTCCTAGACGGGCATTTTGTAAGTATGGGGTAACACAGATGTTTCGGCAGTGAACGGATCTTCAGTATGTATGAGCATGTCAGCATTGTTCTTCTATCTGTGAGTGGTGGTTCATTTGTTTCGACGTAGAGGCTGTTTGAGGGGGATGTCCTATACGCCCCAGACGAGAGACGTAAACCTAAATTGTGAACGGGATCCAATCGTTTCAAGTAGGACTGTCTTGCCGAGCCATACACAATGCTACCATAGTCTAAGCAGGAGCGTACAGCAGAACGGTAAATTTGTAAAAGGCAGGCCCTATCGGAACCCCAGTGTTTCCGAGACAGGGCCTTAAGTATATTTAGAGCTCGCAAAGCTTTGTTTTTAAGCATATTGATGTGGGGCAGGAAAGTGAGTTTTTTGTCGAATATTATGCCTAGAAATTTGTGTTCGTTTTCTATGGGTAAGTCGATTTCCTTGAGGTGTAGGGTCGGATTGGTCTGTAATCCTCGTTTGAGAGAGAAAAGAATAGCTACTGTTTTGTGTGGTGAAAACTGGAAACCATTGCTGCCTGCCCATGTTGTCAGTTTATTTATAGTCAACTGTATGTGCCTTTCGCATGTTGCTACATTGGAAGATGTGGAAGCTATTTGAAGATCGTCAACATAGACAGAGTACGTAATCGACTTTGGAATTATTTTGCATATGGAGTTCATTTTTACAACCAACAGTGTTGTGCTTAAAATACACCCCTGTGGGACCCCGTTCTCCTGTACAAAGGTTTTCGAGAGGGTTGAGCCCAGGCGTACCTGAAATGAACGGTTTGCCATGAAGTCATTCAGGCAATTCAGCATTCTTCCACGGATGCCAAGCTCTACTAATCGCGCATTATTCCAAATCTCCACGTAGTGTCGTAGGCTTTGACAGGTAGTAAGGCACATTCGGAAGGATGTTCGGAACGGTGCGAGGCAAAAGAAACGGCCCCGTTCTCTCAATACGCACGCT
>NW_027526203.1:61049412-61148601 GCF_048455015.1 Haemaphysalis longicornis
CCCTGATATATACCTAGAAAAAGCCGTTCCACTCAATGTGAAAGCTGTCGGAAGTACAGAGCCGTTATTCGCCATAAGGAGCTGTAGCGCCTGTTGCGACCGGGCGGGGGCACCCGATCCGAGCTCCGTGGCCTCCGACATACGAGTGGTAGCGTGTATGATGCGAGCGGCCAGCCGCTGTTGCAGCCGTAAAGAAGTCCAGAAGCCGTAGGCTAACGTAACTACTTCATAGCGAGAGGTGAGCCGAAGCCAAAGAACAATGCCCCGACGGGCGAGGTTACAATACAGGACTCGAGCAGAGCGACAACATCGATTCGCTGCTCTAACAGGAATGGTTTACAACGCTTGGGAGCTCTATTTATACCCGAAAGCGGTAACGGTCAAACGCAACACGCTGGAACACGCACAACACTCTTTCCAGAGTTCGTAAGCCGTTCATAGCCTCGGGCACTTTGAGTCCGAGAGAGGGGAGAGAGGAGGACTCCGTTGCGATCACCGGGGCCTGCCTCTGTGTCCTTGAAGAGCGTGGAGACGAGCCGTGCAGGCAGCCGCCGAAGTTCAGCCGCCGCAGGCAGCCGCCGAATGCGCAGAGAGCGAAGCGTCTGACGAGGCTTTGTCGCAACTTGTTGCCGACATGATTTCGCCTGTTTTCGAAGGCGCACGAGTGGCTTCGCCGCACAGCCGAGGAGTGATGCGGGGAAGTACTGCGGCGCTGGCCCATTCGTAACAGCTTCTCCGCCGGGGGTCCGAGATCCCGATGGATAAGGGTCTGCAACCGTTGTCCGGAGGGATGCTGTCGAAGTGAAGTGTTCGGCAGACGCTCGACTCCAGGCCTTGTCTGTACGACACCGTGCTGGAGCCTCACCGGGCGGGTCACTGGACGAGTAGTGGCTCCCCAAGAACGTCTCTGGCTTGGTCAGGCAAGCAACAGAACACAGGAAGACACAACCGCATCGCCGGCAAGTGCGAAGACAAATCAACACTGAAGATCCACCAGGCTTTTAGTTGCGATAAAATACGCTAATAACTAACTACTCTAGTTATATTTTTGCCCAGCAGTACTTTAGACACGTGAACAAACCTGAAAGTTGACATTTCGCGTGATTGGAAATGTCCCACACAAAAAAATTGCAATCGTAAAGGGCGAAACCTGTTCCAGGAAAAACAATGAAATTGAGAAAGTCAGGCGTCTACAAGCCACTTCTCGCGCTGAGAGCTGCGATTCGAGCTCCCATCATTGCTCCGAGTTTTCCCCTTGTATCGCACTTTAGGTGCGCCCGTTCTCTGAAAGAGACTGCTGCGACCGCGTGAAAAGACACCGGTCGTTTTGTTCGACAAAGGTCGAGCGCGCGGAGGAGCGAGCGAGATTTTCCAGCGTTCGAACGTAAGGCGCGCACTCCTTCTAGGAGGCGGCGTTCCCTTGGCGCGATGCGAGCTCATGGCCTTGCCTCTGGGCGTGCCCGCACTGAAACACGCGCCACAAGTACGTGCGAAAATTTTCCCTCTATCCTTCTTGCTTGCCTTTTCACGAACGCGTTCGGCAAGCAAACGCCGGAATGCGTTTGCGTTCTCTCCTCTAGGCTGGTCGGTTCTCGACTTCGGCTAAGCCGCAGTCGACACCGCAACCTCAACTAGCTCCGCCGATGTTGGCCTATCATCGGGAGCATCAGCTGGGAGTGACAAGGCCACGAGCCGCTCTTTCGACACCTCGTAACTTCCAACAGACCCTATCTCGTCATCCCTCGCGTTTTCGGCGACAGCCTCAGCACGCGAAGGCCGAAGTGTGTTCCCGTTCTCCTTCCTCACTGCTAGAACTACACTACAACCAGGCTGCCCTGTCTCAAAAGACGGCTCGGCCGCCCCAGACACCTGAATCTCTACGAGCTCGGCTGGCCGTTGCTCGAGGTCAGCTACCTGAGCGGGTGGCAGGACGGAATCGGCTTGCTCAGTGGCGAGATCGTGATGACTCCCAACTGAACCGTGCAAACCGTTTGCTGCCTCGGCTGCAGGCTTTCCCACCACGTCGCTCGTTTCTGTGCTACCGTCCGAAGGAACAACCTCCGTTTCGGCGGACTCGTGTTGCCTTTCGGTAGCCTCATCGTTTACGCATTCCTGCGAAACGTCGCTATCTCGCGAAATGTTCACGTTCAGACCGGTAGCCATTTCCATGGCCTCCCGCGAATTGGAACCGTCCGAACACTCCGCCGAGATCTCCAAAACAAACTCCGACACATTATCGCACTCAGTGGACACGCACTGCCCTCTGCCGCCTCTGCCCACAGTCTGAGCTAATGCGCCGTCGTTATCTCTCTCAGCAACCTTGACGCACTGCGGGGCAGCAACGGTCGCTTCCGACTCGCGCTCCCGAGCGTCTGCTACTGCTGCTACTGGCAGCGCTGGCACGGTGCTTTCCTCGACAACGAGGTCTTTCTCGAGCAACAATTCTAACTCTGGGTTTCTCAACTTCGCTTTTTCGCGCAAGAGTTGAATTTCGTGCTCTAGGTTCTTGTTCTCCCGTTGGAGTCTCTCTCCCTCGAGCTCCTTTCTTCGCGAATCGTTCTTGCTTTCAACCGCCGCCTTCGCTCCGAGTTCGCGAGCCTTCGAGCGCGTCAGCGCGAACACTATCCCTTCCCCGAAAACGAGTCCCCTTTCGCGCAGCAGCTGATCGGACCTGTTCGAGAAAAGATACGGATACTGTGCCTGAAGGCTGGGAGAGACAGCGGCCTCGGTTTCGAGCTTTCCGAAGGGACCATCGATGGTTATCCTGGCGATCGGAAGACACACGCTTTGCGCTTCTACGGCCTGCTTTATCCACGCGCGATTGCCCGTGAATTGGTGCGGTTCGACGTAGGACGGGTGGACCACGTCCATTGTTGCTGCGGAATCGCGAAGCACTCGGCACGGTTTGCCGTTAACTGCAAGCTCGCGTACGTAGGGCTCTAAAAGTTGTCTGCTCTCCTCATCCTGGTGTACTATGTGAAAGACAAGCTTGCCCTTTTTGCAACTAACTGCGAAATGCCCTGTCTCGCCACAATCGTAGCACGCGGACTGCTTGCGCGCTTCGAAAGCCTTTTTTCGGCGCTGTGCCTCTGCGTTTGCGCTCTTTTCGTTTTCCGAGCCCGTTTCATTATTCGCGGATTCGGTCACTTTTGCTCCGCTCTTTTCGTAGGGAGCTCTGCCTTTCGGCCCTAACTTATCAGGCCTCGGCCTGAACTCTTTTTGGCCGTCTTTCGGCCCCTGCGCACCTCGACGTGCGATGAACTCGTCGGCTAGTTGAGCTGCCTTATCCACAGTATCTACCCCTGGCCTATCTTGCACCCAGAGTCTCAGGTTTTCAGGTAGGCGGCGGTAAAACTGCTCAAGACCGAAGCACTCAACTACCTTGTCGTGCTCTCCGAAGGCCTTTGCCTCTTTGAGCCACTCTTCCAGGTTTGCCCTCAGCTTGTAGGCGAACTCAGAGTACGACTCGCCCCTGGCTTTCTCGGCTTCACGGAACTTCTGGCGAAACGCCTCTGCTGACAGCCTGTACTTACGCAGGAGGCTAGACTTGACTTTCTCATAGTCCTCCGCCTCCTCCTTTGGCAAGCGGGCCATCACGTCGGATGCCTCACCTGGCAAAAGCGTAAGCAGCTTTTGCGGCCATGAGTCTCGGCTAAACTGGGCCCTCTCACACGTACGCTCGAAGTTGACCAAAAAAAGACCGATGTCTTCTCCTACCTTGTAGGATCGCATTAGGTCACACATTCGCAGCGTAGGCCGCTCAGTCGCCGCAGACTGCACGCTTGGCGCGCTGCTGTCACTCTCACGCCTAGGTCGAGATGCCTGGACGTCTAGACGCTTCATTTCCAGCTCATGCTGTCGCTCCTGTTCTCGCCTTCTATCCTCGCGTTCCTCTTTCCGCTTTCTTTCCTCGCGTTCCTGTTCTTGTTTCTGCCTTTCGAGCTCCTGTTCTCGCTTTTTCTCCTCGCGTTCCTCACGCTGGCGCTCAGCCTCAGCAGCCTGACGTTTAGCCTCTGCCTCGGCGGCCTGACGGTTAGCCTCTGCCTCGGCGGCCTGACGTTTAGCGGTCTCCCTGCCATTGATGGTCTCAATGCAATCAGACAGCTCGTCATCGTCAGCCCCGACAGCGAGTATAGCCTGTATCAGCTCTGGCTTTCTCAGTGCGTCCGTAACATCCAAGCGCAACTCTTTTGCAAGCTCCAACAACTGCGGTTTTTTCAACGCTTTCAAATTCATGGCCGGTCTAGAGTACTGCTTTCCCACTGCTCCAAAAATGTTTTGCGCGAATAACCCACGCGACAAAAACACGCCCTACCAGCTATCCTCAGAAGCCTGGTAAAACTCAGTGAAGAAAAGTCCCGCACTCACCCTTGACCGCCGTGAATTCTGCGAAGTCCGAAGCCGCCTTGACGTCCGTTGTGTTGGGTCTCGCACCGCTGGCTTCAGGTGTTACGAAGTTGCCATCCGACCGCTGCCAACCAGTTGTTGCAACCGGAAAGGCAGACTGCAGCCGGGAAGACGTCCTGAGGCCGTAGGCTAACGTAACTGTTTCATAGCGAGAGGTGAGCCGAAGCCAAAGAACAATGCCCCGACGGGCGAGGTTACAATACAGGACTCGAGCAGAGCGACAACATCGATTCGCTGCTCTAACAGGAATGGTTTACAACGCTTGGGAGCTCTATTTATACCCGAAAGCGGTAACGGTCAAACGCAACACGCTGGAACACGCACAACACTCTTTCCAGAGTTCGTAAGCCGTTCATAGCCTCGGGCACGTTGAGTCCGAGAGAGGGGAGAGAGGAGGACTCCGTTGCGATCACCGGGGCCTGCCTCTGTGTCCTTGAAGAGCGTGGAGACGAGCCGTGCAGGCAGCCGCCGAAGTTCAGCCGCCGCAGGCAGCCGCCGAATAGGCCTCCTGCGCTGGAGTTTTGGCGACATGCAGCGCCCCTAGCGGCCAACGCCTCTGGGTAGTACAAAAGCAGACGACCCTCGCCGCCCTCCATGTGTTTCCAATTACAAGCCAGAGTGAAAGTTGGTTGTGGCGCTTTGTGGCGAATTTAAATGACTGCATATTGTATGAAATAGCCCTTAAAGTAGTTGCAGAGGCTAAACAAAATAATATCCGCTAAAAGAAGCCGATTTGTCGGCTTTCTTTTAGCGAGCTTTCGCGATGGTCGCGGCGTGGGACAGTATCGCCAGGTCGGGTGGTTTAACTGTTTCACGAGAGTTACAGTTTTTTATTCTTGCGTGTGGTCGACAAAGGAAAGTTCATGAGTAGCATAAACACGGAACGCTGCTCATCCTATATCCTGAGGTAACTGCAAAAGGTTGCTTCAGCGGGAGCATGCAAGCGAACGCAAGAATTGCGCAGCCGACTCAGCTGACACTGCTGGCCTGGCACCGCCTTTGAAACAAGTGGAAATTTTGTTTCGTATTTTCGCAAACTAAGTGATTCTTGCGTAACGTTTTACGCCGCACGATTTACGCCGCACGGGAGGGTACATGTATACTAGCGAGTAGGTGGGGCAATAGCGCCAAATAAACAAATTAAGCGCTATTAAAGGACGCAAAACATGCACCAAATCACACGCCCGCTGCCTGCAGAGATGTGTACTTCTATAACACCACATAACACAGCACAACATAACACAGCCGCATACACGGCGCGGGGACCGAATATTTACATACGATCATCACTGACTGTGTTGGTTTTCTAGTGCAGGGGTCGTCGAATCTGAACGCCGACACGCCAGTTTTGACCTCAAATGGAGTTAGACAGCGAGGCAAGAACAGAGAATTGGCGTCCTCCAGTTGAATTGCACCCCATCTTCACACTTCGCCAGATTATTGTCAAATATTATGAGAAATTCGCTGAATTTTTTCTCTTTGCATTCAAAGCCCCCCTCCTCCTCCCCCTCCCCCCCCCCCCCTTCCGATTTGCCGTCCAGCCCTCCGCCGTGTCGGCTGCATGGAACTCGGCCGTTGCTGACCCTCATTCTAGGCTATTAAGTGCGAACTGGGAATGTATACTGCAAGAGCGTAATTAAGTAAAGCGAGAGCAAACAAGGAAAGCGAGCGGCCTCTTAGTTCGCCCGACCACTTTGTTTTACGGCCACTAATTTCGGAATCGCAAAACAGATTCACGCTTCTGACGGTCGCGGCAATTTGTCACTGAGACACGCAACAAAACGGCAAGCTAACGCTGCACCGTGTATTCGTAACGGCGACGCAAACGAGCACTGTTTAATGAAAGTGCACGCATAGTGTGCAGGTACGCAAAAGAGCGGCGCACCGCAGCAGGCGAGCCTGCGGTCCGCCGGACTCGCTGGCTGTTTAAAGCGCGATCATCACCGATTGCGTCACTCTTCTTGGCTGTTTTTGAGAAGTCTCTGTCACCTAGAGTATTAGTTTAAACTAGAAATTTCACTTAAAATTTCACTTCGTACGACCATCGATCGGTGAACCTGCGAGTAGCAGACGCCGTCACGGTCCCGGCACTTTCGTCGGCGCTGTAAACGTGTTAAGCGCTGCAAAGCTTTTTCCCCTAATGCCAAGTTGATCGCTGAAATAGATCGGACGCGTCGGGGATGAACTGGTGACCACGGCGCAAAATAATCGGGAGCGTCGAGCTCATTTTGCTTCTGTCAACACGGGATCCTATGGGACCCGCGCAGCTTTGTACTACCCGGAAGCACTGCCCGGAAGCCGCTTGCGCAGCGCCCCCTGGGCAGCGCAGGAGGCCTATGCGCAGAGAGCGAAGCGTCTGACGAGGCTTTGTCGCAACTTGTTGCCGACATGATTTCGCCTGTTTTCGAAGGCGCACGAGTGGCTTCGCCGCACAGCCGAGGAGTGATGCGGGGAAGTACTGCGGCGCTGGCCCATTCGTAACACGCCGTTATCCTCTCACTGCTACCACCCAATGCAATTCAAATTTCCCGCTTTCACAATGGTCGCGCACCCTCTCCCTGAAACTGCATCAGCGGAGTCTGTTCTTTTTGTGCTTACTTTTTACTCACGCACGGGCCGGCGTTGCACTGTCACTTTTTTTCGCTTACTATTGTAAAAAACAAGCCAACGATCGAGCGTTCCTAACTAAACGAACACTGCGCTGCCGGTTAATTACCGATATTTTGCCTCAAATGTGCCTACAGTTTTCTTTGCACTAAACAAAGGGGAGATGTATGACATGCGTGAGCGGGTCACGAGTTTCGAACGTTTGTGACAATATAAACCGCTTGGCTTTCGAAGCATTTTGTGTTACTCCGCGACGACAGTCCCTATGACGGAACGCCGTGAGGCTGTACTTGGGTCCCGCGAGCGAGCTACGAAGACAAGGCGAGCCCCTAAAGTGCTCTGCACTTAAAATTCTCTCTTCAACCCGTGCTTGAATCCCCTCGCCTCCAACAACAGAAGGAACTGGTACTAGGGTGTGGCTGGCGAAGGGCTGGCACCTCAGCGAAACAGAAAATAGAACTTGTCTTTCACACAAATGGGCGCAATTAGAATGCAGCATACCGCAGTGCCTGCTGCAGGATCCTACGAGAAAGTGAGTTCAGAGAAGTCGTCAAAAAATATGGTTTTGAGGTGCTTCAGAGGAACAGGCGCACCAGTTAAGTACACCCAACCTTTAAAAAATTTAGGGCAATCCCCTCTCTGAAAGTGGTTCACTGTAGAAGCACTAAGGTGTGGGCTCTTCCGCACGCTCCCGCTCCATCCACAGGAATCGCCTTAAATAATCCCCATTCACCCGAACTTCATCCACCCGAATGACCTGATTAGGACCTTGGAATAACACCCAACCAATTATTTTATGCCAAGAAGATTTTTCGACGCCTTTTCGGGAACAAGAAGAGAACGGCGGAATCGTCTCCTTGGACCAACGCCAAAGCCGCCCGGCTGCCGACCACGTGCGGAGGCTCCCCGCGCCGACGCCACGACAGCCGCGGTGCTACGATGAAGCCGTTTCATAGAGACAAGAACGACGAGCCATCGACTTCAAGAACTGAAGAGATGGAGATCGAAATCTCAGGGCCCGTTTGCCCGAACGTGATAAGTCGGAGAATAAGTTCTCAACTACGACTTATGCGCTTAAGTCATTTGCCGGAAACCGAAACAAGCGCGCGGATAAGCCTTGTTTACATAGGAAGGACCCGGCCAGCGTACGCAGATAAGTTGCGGACTTATAATTAAAGGATGGCTGTCGTCTGCACGAACGTTTTGTGAGGACAATAGCCTCCAGCGTCGGCTTCTGCGCTAAATATACGCGTTTATTTCAGGTACAGACTGGTTGAGCCGTAATGTTTTTTATATGTCAGTATTGCGTTGTCGGTAGAACAATGTTGCTTTCTGTAAATCGTTATAGTATATATTGCAGTAGCACAGACGCGCACTCCAACACACAAGCCATCGGCCGTGGTTGCGTGGTAAATTTATTAGCGCCATTTCGCTTGTGCAACTTTGGCGAGAGCAAGTCGCAATAATGAGTGTGCTGAAACAGCCATGGCATTAATCCTTGTAACCAAAAATACGAGAACATCGTCGTCAAAATAAAATAATGTGGAAAGCCTGTTCACAAGCGTCTTCTGCTTTCCGTGGACATGTGAAACTAGATGTGTAGTCGCGCCACGGGAAATGGTTGCGTGTGGGGGTATTTTTATACGTCTCAGACAACAAGGTTCCAACTGTGGAGCAATTTAACTGATAATGTTTGCTCTATTTCACAACGATCGCAGCTTCTAAAGCAGGCAGACGACTGTCGGCAAAATGCGGCAGCGTTTTCTTTAGCTACAACGGGCTTAGGTGACGCCCACTTGGCTTTCTAGCGTACTGCGAGCTGATTTTCTGGCCGCCGATTGTTGACTTTTCAGTCTGTTTCAGTTTCGGTTTCGTAGCGTTTCCCCTAGATTTTGTTAAAGTCCCTATATATTTTGTATCCGTGTGATCAGCTAGGTACTCGATGGCTAGGTACATATATGTCGCTGGTACCCAATACGTTTTCCCTGGATGGTCACGTGCGGCGATTCCGGCAACCAACTTATTTGGCGCGGCTGTCTCCGACTTATCGTAGTCGGCGGTCGCCGTCTTATTGTAGGTGGGAACTTTTG
The DNA here is from genome assembly GCF_048455015.1 of Haemaphysalis longicornis. Taxonomy (NCBI): domain Eukaryota; kingdom Metazoa; phylum Arthropoda; class Arachnida; order Ixodida; family Ixodidae; genus Haemaphysalis; species Haemaphysalis longicornis. Next base: position 61,058,517 of record NW_027526203.1, read on the forward strand.
CGTACGGGCAAACTGGTCCTGGTGCTGTGAACCACGTCGAACAGAACGACGCCAGAGAAACCCACGCCGCGGAGATCGGCACCAACATGTACCCGCAGAGCACCGAGCCACGCAGAACCGAGCCCTACGACCCCTCATGGAATCAAGCCGTACGCAGGAGAACAAAGCAACCGCCTAAAAAAGAACTCAAGGCGAAAGCTACAGCTGAAAGCGGAGCCACGTTGGCCGCCCCGGCGGAGAAGACAGCGCCGATATTCAACGTCGCTTTCAAGAGAAGAACCCCGAACCTGCCCAAGGAAGACTTCAAAATTATCATTCGACCGAAGAAGGGGCTACAACTGAGCTCCTTCACGGTGCCGCAACTCACACAAGCCATCGCCAGGGCCTGTGCCATCGGAATAAAGAACCTCTAAGACGTCATAGTTCGCCCCGAGTGGACGTCAAACATCATCCCGGTGAGCACGCCTACGAAAGACGCTGCCAACGAGCTTAGAAACCTGGAGAGCCTATACATTGGTGGCTACAAGTATGACGTCGTGTCGTACGTCGCTTACTCAGAGCACAAGGTCAAGGGAGTCGTGCATGGCTTCGAGCCAGGTACCTCGTCGGCAGAACTATTAGCAGCTCCCTTAGCGAAAAGTAATACGTTTGAAATACGTACGAGTACGCTTGAAGTGCACTTCAAATATGCTTGGTATTTGTAAATGTATTTTAAGTGCATTAAAAATTGCATTTTCTCAATTTTTATAAATATTGAAAATACATTATTAAAAATACGGGAAAAATACAGTGCTTTTAAGTACCCTCCAAATAGATTAAAAATGCACTGAACCTCACGAATGTGCGCTTAAGGCATTCAGAATATATTGAAAATGTATTTCTTCCCGCCAAACGATCATGGTGTAAATGCACTGTAAATATTATAAAAATACACTTACCTAACTACATTTAGAGCAGCACTCTAAAGTGTGCTGAAGCATGGAAATATACTCCGAATATATTCGAAATACATTTCAAATGCCTTTTACGTTTGTCGAACGAACATGGTAGAAATACACTCTTAATGCATGAAAAATACTTATAGAAAATACATTTTAAATGTATTCATAAAGCTTTGCCGAAATACATTTCGAGTACACTACAGGCGCTGCTTCAGTTGCTGAATTGTAAGATTCACGTAAAGCATCTCTGAAGTGCCGGATAAAATACATCTCAAATGAATAAACGTACTGAGAATTTCTCCGCGATGTTTACTTATAATAAACGCAACTGAGGGAGATACTCTCACTTACTGCGCTGCAGACATAACTCTGCGTATTAGAGAGAAACTCGGCGTACAAATATGTAAGCGGCGGTGTTCCAACGCAATCGGCAAAGAAAAAACATCGAATTCAACGAGTATATATATGTACGAAAACACTCTCACTTTGCCAGCGTTGTTACGACGGTATCGCTGTGGAGGCTTGGAAAATTTTCTTTTTCTGAAAAATATTCGCCTTAGATGGACAACCCTGGCTATGCTTGGGAGGACGAGCAGCTCGGAGCCTCTCACTGCCGCTCACTACCTCCTCCTCTGTGCCCGGCACCTGCGGCGCGAGCTGAGAGGCGCACCCCGCCTTCACGTTTTGTCTGCCTTCGCTGCGTTTCTTTTGCCTGTCCTGTTTCGGACTCCTCAACGCGCGGTCGTCGGGTGGACGCAGTCTCTACTTGGACGGCGCGTTGCAGCGGCGTTGGCCGTCTAGCCAAGGTAAGCACGATATACCGGCTATTTGCGCGTACGGTGTCGCACTACAATTAATTGACGTATGTTTGCTTTGCAATCGAAGAGTGCTAATGCCCTTTATAAAATCCGGACGTGGTTGTTAAGCTTACCTCCACCTGCGAGCAAGATTTCCTACCGTAACTACGCCGTGCAAGGGAATGTACTCACAAATCAACGACAGCAAGAAGACGTGAAAAAATGGATTTTAGTGCTTTCCTTTTTGCGCCTAATTTTTAGCTCGGGCCCTGCTGAGTGGACGGGGGACTGTTGCTACGAGTTTCCTTGTAGATCGAGTACTAATTGAGGACTAACACTTGCATTAAACACATAACCGCCAGGAACGTTTTTAGCACAGCCTGTTCTCAGAAAGTCCGCCGTCGATGTTTACGCGCTTGAGAAATTTGCGAAGTGTATCCAGGGACGCAGCTTTCTTTTGTTTTCTGTTCGCAGCAGCCGCTCACAGCTGCGCATGTTCACAGGAGCCGCCGTACGGGGAAGGAAGCCAGTTTGTGGCATACATTCATCCGACTAATGCGCGTGGCCGGGCCATACGGCGGGAATCCGAGCAGCCTTCGCGATTTTTGTCGGTCGCATGTCGCCATTCTGTCAACTAAAGCCATGAAAGAGCTTATGCCGTCTGTTTCGAAGTGACCAAAACCCAGACAACGCAACAACATCAAAAGGACATCATTGGGATGTCCTAAGTGGGAGGTCAGGGACATCCCACGGACATCCCAAATAATGCCCAGCAAGCTCCCGAAAACCTCCCAAGTGGAACAACAAAAAACGTCAATAGGACGTCCGAAATACTGCCAATGAGGTACCTTCTTGGGACATAATTAGATGGTTTTTAGGACTTTGTAGGGATACGAAATATTTTGTTCTAAATTTACTTGTATTCATTTTCAGGCATGCCAGAGCAGCCAATATTCTATTTAAGAGCCACAGTAGACCATTGTACAGGAGAATATTTATTTTGCATCATTCATCACTACACACAACACAGCAGTCTCAAATCAGAATGTCTTTGGTTACAATCCTGAACACTTGCAGCGAATGGTGAATTTTTTCGTTGTCTTGGTGCTGGAGGTCGGACTCAGTCGTGCATGCTTGTGGGACGTGCTGGATCGTTCGGTTGCCGTCGTGGAGCTGCAGCCCGCTCGGCAGCATGCCTAAACCACGACATTGAGGCCTGCTCGACTTCCTTCAGAGTCGCTGGTGCGGCCTTGTTGTCAGTCAGGACAGCTGCACGAATTAGAATAATTTTAAGTAGACACATGCAACTGGGCTTTCATGTTACAATACAGGTTTGGCCCTCTTGCTGGGTTGCCACTAATTGCTCCACCTGTGTTCTACTAAGCTGGTAATAGACTAAGCGACAAATTCTGTGACAACCTCCTTACAATCAAAACCGTTGAACACAGGCAAATTAGGTCCCCTTGAATGTTCAGAGGTCCAATGTGTTTTGTGAAGCACCATTACTTACAGAAGCCTTCTTTACGTTGACAGATAAAATTGGTTTGTACAAATTTGAAATAAGTCGAAATACATGCACAATGGAAAACTTACTACACAATTGTTCTTGCAGTGACCATATTTTTCACCTAATTTTATATAACCTGATGACTGTTCAACGTCTTAAACTTGCTTATTCTTTCCCCTCCACCCCACCCCCCGTGCAACATAATTAGTTACAATAGTATCTGATGACAAGTCACTAGAGGAAACATTAATTAATGTAATATCTTGTTAAACTGAACCTGGATAGCCTAATACAATGTTTTTCACTTATGAGTTTTGTTAAATAAGAGTGCATTTAGCCCAGATTGCATATGAGTATAGATGTTTGCTTTATGTTCTTTACAAGACAAGACGGGGCGAGAGAAAAAGCTGCTGTGGACAGCTTGATGACTCTCGCCCTGTAAAGTATTAAAAACCAAACAGTTCTTTCTCTCCTCCTGGTGACTTCTGTGCAACAAGGTTCAGCCAAACATTGCCAAAAATCACTTACTACACATGAGCTTGCAGATATTCAATTCACAGAACTTCTTCTTCCCCTTTGCACCAAACCAGCTGAATTCGACAGCTACATCCCAAGGCAGGAGGCTTTTCAGGATGCGGCTTGCTTTTTGCTTAGCTGAATTGCCACCCTGAATGACCATGTGCTTTTTCTGGTAGAACAAAGAGAAGAAAACACAGCAAAAGATGAAGTACAAGAGCTCACTTGAAACATTTTTAGAAAATGTCACCACCTTGTACGATTTGACGCTAAAATATGTTAGGAGGGGGTAAATGATGGCACTATTTTTTATTTAGCCACTTAGATTCATTTACTAACTCAAAACTTAACAACAAACTAGAAGGTGTTACAGAAAAAAAAGGTTTGTAGTACACAAGCATTTAAAGACTACGGCCACTGTACACCAGAGATGCATAGAAGTTGGCACAGCATATTGTGCCAGTTCATCAAAACTCAAACTAATAACATACCAAAGCTAGCTGAGGTGCGAGTGGAAGGTTACAGGTTAATTTAAACTGATATCATAGTTTTTATGCACTCTGAAATCTTGTACAGCGGAATCTCGATTAACAGAAATTGTTTAAACGAAATTGCTGCTTAAACGGAACACTAGCCCGCTAAGTTGGTGTTTTGTATTCAGATAATGTAAAACGGAACTAAAATTTCCACGTCACCGTGTACACGGAACTGGAAACAGAATTTGTCCTACTCATTGCCATGAGCATCAACATTTATCGGTTCCAGCTGTTTCCTTTTTTTTTAACCTCGTTGGCCTAGTGAGCTTCATATAGTTAGTAGTCGCCGTGTCAGCGTGACAAATGCAACGTCGCAGTTCCTGCTCCGGTCATTCGGCCTCAATTCAAGACGCCGAGGTTACAGGGCTCAGCTCCTGCCGCCTTGTTCCCGCCATTGTAGTGCTATTTGCACTTCATTACCGTGTTACCGTCTTCTAAATTCCTGTCTCGTAAGCACTCGTGAAATTGAGGACTCTAGTCTCCGTGAAGATGCAGTTGCAAGGACTCAAAACAAAAATAATTGATGCATTTTGTAGTGCACAGCAACTCATTGTTGCCAAAGCAACTGCTGTGCCTAAACATCTTTAGTTTTCTTGCTTTCTGAAAAACTGTCAGCTACATTCACCTTCTAGAGTCTATGAAATGGCATTTGTACACACATAAATTTGCACTTTCACACATTTATCTCCGTACACGGAACTCCTGTTCAACAAAACTAATTTTTTCGATCCCTTGAATTTTCGCTAATCGGGAGTCTCCTTCAGCCTCAACTATAAAGAATGGCAACAACACCTTGGCTGCTCAACATCATCGCTGCTATGTCAAGTATCTAGTTAGTCAGTGGAGCTAATGAGGAAACACATGCATGTAGCACTATCAGGACAGCAAGAACGTTATAGAATAAACTTATTTACCATTCCAGCCCGTGCCTCCTTGCTGCGAGAAAGTTCCTCGTCGAATTCTAAGAGGTCCTCAATTTTCGCAAAGGGGAGCTGAGGAATCTCTTGTGAATGGTGTGGTTCGTTCTCACTCCCACTGAGAAGCTGCGCCAAACATTGCGAATGCTTCTGCTGGGTCAGTTTGATCTCATTGAGAGTTGTGAGAATCCTCTGCATAAAAGCTGAAATGAGAATGATGCTCAGATTAAAATAGCCTTGAATTTAGATTTCAGGACTATATGCAAAGTTTGGAGGCATCGTCATTAATCAGAGCCATGCTTGGCGAAGCTAAAAAATAAAGCACAATTTTTATATAACCTTTCCATGTTGCCTGCACATACTGCAACAAAATCACTTGAAAAAAAAAACACTGTAAAAACAATGCAATGCCACGACATTACATATTTGTGGTGGTGGCTAGGCAGAACTGCCTTTCGCACGACTTACCAAGTAGTTGAGGGTCTGTTTCAAGCCTACTGCTATCCAGGCAACGCGGTATAGGATTGTGGGGGGCCCCTAGAATTAACAGGGAAAGAGGTAGAACACGAATTAGGGGTATGAGACCAAAAGAACACATTTATGCATTACAAGGTGAAAATGTCTCCAGCTTCAGAAAAGATCTTGTTACTAGTGTTTCAAGCATCGAAACAGATGAATCAGCTTAATTATCATAAACATCTCTGCATAACGACAACTAAAAGACCAAAATAGCCTGAACCAAAAGAAGTTCTGTTATGAGACAAATGTCAAAACCTGAAAAGTAAACGAAATAATAAGGCAACGAGGTCGCCCCACAGTCATTACAGGACCACTGAATACCTACTGGCATAATTAAACTGAGCAGCGGGATCTTCCAAAGCTGCGCGCACAGTAATGGGAGCATCTGAAATGAAACATGCACATGACGGAAAGATTACGTTTATGTAGCATACGAAAATGGCTTCTAAGTAAAATAATTAAGGCACCACAGTCATTACAAGACCGCCGAATACTTACTGCTGTACCGAGAGTGCGCACTGGAATCTCTCGAACCTCTGTGCACAGGGGTGGGAGCATCTGAAATGAAACACGCACATCACACAAAGATTGTTTAAGCAGCACACCACGGCCAAGTCAGGGATTACCTTGCAATCCAGAACTTGCTGGTGTGTAAGGGCTCACACATGCTTGTGAAGAGCCTGCAATGAATGCCACATAATTTAAGGGCACATGAACAAGCAAGATCATGAAATGCACCAGTGAAGTACAACACTTATCAAGAGCAAGCAAAATTTCCTACCAGCTTGGGAGTAGCCAACAGTGGCTGAAGTGCTTTCCCAATCTGAAAATTAAGACCTCAGTAACACTCGTGAAGGCACGTGAATAAGCAAGCTCTTATGAAGTTCACCAGTGTACAACACACATCAAAAGCAAGCAAAATATATTTTTACCAGCTTGGGAGTATCCAACAGTGTGTTCGTTGCCAAAGGTGGCTGAAGTGCTTTGCCAATCTAAAAATTAAGGCCTCTGTAACACTCGCGAAGGCACGTGAACAAGCAAGCTCATATGAAGTTCACCAGTGAAGTACAACACAACAAAATTTATTCTTACCAGCTTGGGAGTAGCCAACACCGTGCTGGTTGCCAATGCCAACTGTGGCTGAAGTGCTTGCCCAATCTGAAAATTGAGACCTCTGTAACACTCGCTCACCCATCATGCAAGTTTAGAGGCGCAAACTGAACTCACCACGATCTTGCACCCTTGGAGCCAATGATTGCGCTACAGGGCTAGGTGTGGTACCTTGGTAATAACAGTATGCCAGTTGTAAGTTGTCTGAACAAGCATGCTCAGAAACAATAATGCAATAACGTACCTGAGCACCGCACTCTCAGTTGAGACCGGTTAGTTCGGCGGTGTGGCGCATGCACTGCTGCCAAATCAGGTACACCTGAAATTCAAGGCAGGTTTACATTACTACATCCATCTTTAACAGCTGCATACATAACCACTATCTACTCTGATAATTGTATTGTAACAATACAGATATGAGGCCGTACTTGTTCTTTTGGGGAGTGCAGGTGGTGTTGGAGGCTTTGGAGGGACGTAATCTTCTTCATCACTTGCCGTTGTATCACTCCTGTTAGGGCTCTCATCATCATAATCCGACATAACAGCTGGGCGCCTCTTCCTTTTTCCTCGGCCTAACTCTCTCTCGCTGTTGGCATCCGAGCTATACTGCAGGCACTGCAGCCTCTCAACGGCTTTCTCATAAATGTCTGGAACAAATTGTTTTTTGAGTGCCAAGAACTTAAAACAAATACTTACCTATGTTTCCATTTAAAAAAAGCCTTACCGGCCAAGCCCTTCACCACACACTTCACTTCGACCCAAGTGTCTTCTGGTTGTGCACCATCAATTATCATTTTTCGCCGCTTGCTTGGGTTTCGTTCACCTGGCCAAAGGACCCTGTCTAGCGTGTCCCTTAGCCAAGTCCGATGAACGATGCCGAGGCAGTTGTCTTCCTCGGGGAATTCAACCACTGCAAACTCACCGCCTAAAAAAGTAGAGATAACTTAAAGGAAAGCATAAGATCAAGCACGCCTATATTGGTAGACTGCAGTGCCGAGAATGCATTTACACCGCTTGCATTAGTAACAACCATTTAATAATGCACAAAATGCCAACACTGCACGTTTTCTGCACAATGATTTGTGCCATCACTTCAGAAATAGCAAAACATTGGTTGGCGGAGCTTATTTAATGTTGATTTGAAAAAGAGAGGGGGGTGGGCAGTAAAGTCCTACTATGTACACACGAAATGGATTCATCTATCTGGCCGCTTCAATTGCAATTTCAGTCAGATTCTTTGTCCAAAACAGCAGCCAAAAGATTTGTGACCGTGGATCAGAGTGCAACGCAAGTGTACACATAAACAATGACGGCAAAAATGGGCATTACAGCAGAACCAGTAAGAAAACGAAGTCGGCTATCGGCTTGCTGTTGATATTTGCTACACCTTCTCCTAGGGTGCATGACATAGCTTTTTCAGTGCACGTTAAAGATTGCCAATACCCTCAAAATGACTGACAACCGATTTTTGTCGAGTATATTTTCTTTATCCCAATGAAAGGGTATCATTTATAACACCTTAACCTGAAACGGTTTTGCTGATAGCGCCCTAGAACATTTGAAATAGGAATTTTTAGATCTACCAGCCATACGTGTCTCGCGAAGAGGAAAGCTGGGAACCATGGCAGTGAGCCGTGCGGCAACACACTTTTAATGCACGTGAAATGAAAAGAGGTGCAGTAAAGCTCATTAATTCAAACTCACACCCTAGTCTCGGCACAGCCCTGTATATTTCAATGGGGGAAAACTCCCGATAATTCGAACGCGTCGGTATCCAGAACGGTTAATTTGAACTATGATTGAACTATCGCTCCTGGCAGAAGTAGTCGGCCCAGAGTGGTCACAATATGTTGCAAATCCAAACCAAGTTAAATTTACTAGAGATACAAAACAACGAAAAAAAAAAACAGCGTGACAGGTGCGTTACGCACCTGCTACAACTTCTTTCGCGTCTACAGAGGGTGGTGCACCACCGGCGCCATTGCTCCGGCCCGTGCAATCGTTATTTACGAAATCACCTGCCACAAACGTCTAGTTGCGTCTAATTCACAATAACAAGTCCAGAGGTGGCTTCTTTGTTTTCTGCCCGCGCAGAGTGGCGTGATTTCCTATCATTATGGCGCCCGTCCACTAATTCGAACTCTGCTTAATCGAACAATTTTACAGTACCCTTCAAGTTTGAACGAGCTTTTACTGTATTTAAAACTGGCCCTTGCTAAAAGAACAATAATGTACAATCTTTCCCATTCGTTTATGTGGTTCTTGAATCGCACGATGAAATGCGGGGTTGCTTGGACACGTAACCTAGTGTCACGCTTTGTCGCAACCTTTCAGACTTCAGAAATCTTCATGCGAAATTATAATTTTTACTTGTTTATTTATGAGTTCCTTAAGGTTACCCCGTATATAAAACGCTGGCTTCGATATGAGCTAGAGAACATGTACTCCACAAAAATCAGTTCTCTGTTCTTTTAATCCGTTGCCCTGAATGAAGGAATACAACATAGTTAAGGTGTAACTGCACCACATTAACCTCCTAACCCCCCTCACTTTTCAATAATAAACCACGGCTTGCATAAAACGTCATTATGCTGCTTACAGCATGTGCACCATTGGAAAAATGGCAAATTTTTTTCCAACTGGCAGCCTCACACATTTTGCTGCAACTTCTGAAAGTGGCCAAAAGTGAATGTCCGAAGGCTTGGAGGCAAGGTACACATCAAGGAGTGACGAGCCACACGGGTAGGAGTACAGGTCTTCAGTCTTTTCGTACTTTTTTCCAACTGCTACTGGTTGGTGGCTTAAAGTACAGTGGGCTATGTTTTCTATCTTCACAATGCTGCCATCCTTCATCAAGCATGCTGAATCTCTCCTGGTTGTTTTAAGCATGATTGGCACCTCACCAGAAATCTTGACTGATCTGTATTGAGGTCCAGTGCAGCCCAGTGGCAGTGGCCCGTTTTCATGCAGTGACGTCATTACAACACCAGTTGGTCCAGTGCTCGGAATGACCGAGGTCGATTCCTCCTGGCTGCTTGCATGGAATGTTGGGTGTCCAACCAGAGACCGCTCTTCTGCAATTCGATTGTAGAGCTGCTGCAAAGGCTTTTCTGGTTTGCGCACATACTTCTTTAGTTTTCCCATGTAGCTTTCAAATGGGAATGCGCTGTAGTTGTGCAATGACCCATGCATACGGACATCGTCTGCTACATGGATCAACCCATGAACATTGTGGGACACTGCATGCTTGCCATACAAAGTGATGTATGTGCTAACAAAGTGCCTCAGGAGCTTCTCTGCATAGTCTAAGTACTGAGCAGAATGTTTTGGACTGCTGAGTATGCTCACAGCACAGTGGAGTGTCAAAAAGTTGTCCATGAGAGAGTCTGAGATCTGCCCCTTCAACACCACCACTCCAGTGTACAGCAAAATAAGCCGGAATTCTGTCGCTTTCCACTTGTCGACGTCCGACAAACTTCTCGGTTGTCTGGACATATCTGACGGCACATAGTACCGGCTTTCAACATTTGCACCAGACAGCGAGTCCCTTGTTGCCTTGCCAATGCGGTATGACTTGTCACCTTTTGTCCAGAGCAGTATAAGCTTTCGCATAACTCCTAGACAAATCAAATGCATGTAGTCAAGAGGTATCTGACACACCATGTCAATGGGCAGTTCTTCTAAAATTGTTTCCCCAATGTGGTGCTCCTCTTGTTCTTTACTTCGGAAACTTGCATCTGTTCGCAGAGCCGCATCAAGTTGAGGAAAACACATCCGCCCTTGCAAGTGGTCCCCTTCAGTGACGCACTTCGAGCATGAAAAGTACCCACTGTGGCCTTTAATACTGAGTATGTACGACTTGGCCGGGGCATCACAAATTATTGCCCCAACTTGCAGTTGCACCATACGGTTGCCCAAAACAACTCCTGCCTGAAGGGCACTTTTGAGGTCGGTTACAAATGGCTCAAGGAAAACATTTGCCTTCAGAGCTTTGGCCTGGCCATAGTACACACCAACTGGAAACGGCTCACTTCCTTCACAATTGGCCACCTGACAAAGAATGGGCCAAAACTGGTCTCGTGTACTTTTAGTCAAGGGAAGCCCATCAACATTGACATTGATGATTACTGGGTCAGGCACGCGAGGCACATTTCGCAGTGCTCCTTCAAGCCCCTCACGCAAGCCGAAATGACAGTACTGGCCTGTATCCATAGTGCGCACACTTTCTGCTGTCCTTGGCGTGTGTAACAGTGTCCTGGCGCTAGCTGGCAGCTCTGAAAAACAATGGTGCGTGCGCAGTATCTTCAACAGCTTCGTGACTGTAGCCTGCGGTACAGCTGCCTCCACACTCCACGCCCGCAGCTTTTCCTTAAAGGAGGTTACTTCAGGGTCCTCCCGCATGAAAGAGTCATCGCAACACGAGGCATCGCTTTCGATGCCACGTTCCTCACCAAGTCTTGGATTCGGCGGCGCGATTAAAGATCCCAAAACAAGGGTTGCTGCCGCAGAAAAGTCGCCGGCCGGGAAGTCCGGTTGTGAGAGGTCAGGCGCAACTACTGGAGGAAAGCCTGCCGCTGCTTGCTCACGCGGCGCAGGTGGCGATTCGCAACACTCAGCTACCTCGAGAAATGTCGCAGCAGGGCTGCCAAAACGTTCAGCAGCACTACAGACCGTTTTTTCCCCAGCTGCTAGTATAAACTGCACGTCATTCTCTACTGCGCGACGCACGTGCCGGTGGGCAGTGGTCCTCGGAACAAAGGCCATGTTGAAATGTTCTTACGCTGCTATCGCGGCTCATCCGAAAATAAAACCACCACCGCGCACACACCGTGTAGATTAATCTGAAAATCTCACAAGGAATATTAACTCAAGTCACCCAAATGATGCGACCACATGTGTACTCACTGGGAAGCGCCATGCCTGCGCAGGGATCGGGCCGTATATCTAGGGGATCAAACAAGCCAAACAAATGAGAACACGCAGCAAAATAATACGTGATCGTAAACACTGCACTCAGCCTTGGGATTTAATATGATTACCTTGAGTAAACGCACGGCGACGAGACCAGGAGCGCTGCCCGAGGTACGCACACGGAGAGGCACGGAGAGGAGTCGGAAGAGCCCGCGGTAGCAGCGCCAGCGAGCGCTAGCGGTTCCACAGTTTCGTAACCAAAGGCACGATGTTGGTGATTTTGATTGAAAACAACATGTAACTATAAAAACGTTACACACCGCTATTTAATAATCGCTGCGTTTTGGTACTGAAATAAGGCATTAAAATTATTTTTATACAACGTTGCAGAGGTGGTGGTGGCCCCTCTATAGTACAGGGTGAAGACACCCTTTGAATGGTCCCGAGCCGCCGCTATTGGGTCAAATTGCCCAAAGCAATTGTTATCGTTTTCCGCAAAACCCAGTAACGCGAAATAGATAAGATGATTTAACCCTCGCAAATAAACCGCGTTGCGACAAAAATTGCAGCCCGGTCTTGCTACAGTGACTTGCTGCTGCGGCGAGCGAGTGATCCAAAATGGCGGCAGTGACAACTTGTTTGTTCGATGACACGAACGATGGGCCCGCTCATGCTTTCCCTGTATCCTTGCGTCCATGGAGGAATCCTCCATGCTTGCGTCACTACGTAGTTATGGGGAGCAACTTCTTTGCTCCCACCGCGACATTTTGAGCGAGACCCAGTGCATGATAAAACCAAATGGGCACATTGCTATGCCGGCAGCATTTGCTCGTCTAGAGCACCTGTGAAATAATTACAGCATCACAGTACTGCTAGTTGTGCGTACCAGGTATCAGGTACACGCAAGTGGGCACGTCCTAATCACAGCCATTCTGGGAATATTTTAGGAGCATCCCAACATTGACGTCCGCGGGACGTCATTAGTTCGTGGGTGCTGGGATATGGGACATAGGCACATTTTTGGGACGTCCGTAGGATGTGTGGTGTTGTCTGGGAAGTGTTAAAAGCGACCCACGTAATCTTTGGTGCATGTGGCAGTAGCGAAGGTGCTTCATGCCCAGGGACTACAAATTATTTGTTCATCTAAGACAAACTAGCCGCTAAGTTACAATCAGTTTCTGTTCCTACCGCCACCCAGAACCAAGAACCAGCAAAGGAAGGAAGGAGAAGGAATGCGGGTGGGGAGGGGGACTTCGAGGCAGGCAACCAGTTCCCTGCGCGAGACCCCTCGGTTCCCGGAACGGGTCCCCCGGGCGGGTTCGTCTCTTTTTGTTCCTTGGATTCCTCCCCCCAAAACTTCGCGAAACTTCAGGACGTTGGCCCCTTCCTCTTTTGTGTTTCCTTGCAACTTTTTCCCTCCTTGCTGTATTCATTTCGTAGCGCATTCACGAACACGTGTGCGCATTCCGAGAGGCCCTTAGGCCGCTCGTGGTCGAGTGTCAGACACGCGGAACCCGACGCGCTAAGGCTGGACCACGCCACCGGAGAATTTCAGAAATGTGCCGGCACCGAAAACAGCATGGGCAGCTTAGCGGTTGTGTGTGTTTAGAAGCCTCAATTTCCCATTTGCGTCTAAAGGGTGTAGTTAAACGAGTTTCTTTTAGGTGTCACGAGTATTTATGAAGCAAATATTTTTACTTGATGGTCCCCGAAGCTAACAGGTGTTTATCTTTTTTTGTATGTTAAAGACGCGAGCATTTACAATTATTTTCCGCGTTGCTCCCTAATTAAATGATGACGTTGTCTGTGTACAGCAAAAAGTATAAAATTACCTGCCGGTGATGTGCGGCGGAGAGCAAAAAAATTGCATGTGTGTGCAAGCACAAATACCCGTTTTCTGGCGTTGCTTGTTTTAATTGCTTCGGTTAGGTGCCTACGATATAAGAGCTTGTTATTTTAAGGACAGCGTGAAATTTTTCTTGCTTTTTGAAATAACCTTACTTTGCCGTTCCTTTGAAAGCATTGTTGAGTGCACACGCCAATCTAATCACATTTATGTAAGCTTTCTACTGCAATCCTGCCCATGCATTTTTAAATTGTTTCGCTGCGCACTATTTTTTTAGAACGTAATCTCCGAAGAAGGTGACGCCGAAATATGGAACACATAACAATAATTGTAGTTAATAAGATTACTGCCTATCTTATTTTATTAGCGTCCTGGGAGGTCACAGACCATTTTTGTCCAAGTTAGTTGGAAAACTAGAATTGCCACCGTTTCAAGTTCACTCAAGCGCCTAAGAAAGAGAAGTAGTAGCATAACTCTAAGAACTCTGTTGCATGTTTGGTAACGTTGTTATCTTAGCTCTGTTTTATTTTTCCTAATTTTCGCTAATTTTTATCCCTAGACAATTTCCAAACATAAGCCTCCCGCCCCCCCCCCCTCTCTCAACCCCCCTTCCCGCCACCATTCTTTCTTAAAAATGGTATTGAAGATCCGATGCCGCATGACAATATAAACTATGCTTACCATTACATAAATTGTCTTACGTCCTTCAAAAGGGCATTGTTTTCACGGCGTTTTTTTTTTTTTCTCAAGGGGAAACTAAAAAATCCTTGCTCGCGAGGGACGTTGGCACGGCTAGAGAAAAAGCCTGATTGATTTGACATTTATTTGCCTCTAAAAAAAGTGTTTCACTAATATTTTCCCATTTTCTTTTCACTGCAGCTGCTGGTGAAATTTCCCGCGTGGAGAATCCGAAGTACGAAGACTCTGATGCACAACGCTTCATCTGCGCTGGCTGCCGAGTTGGCTGAAAGGCATTCATTCCTGCTACTTAGTAATGGCGAAATTGGCCACTCGACTGAGATGTACAATAAAAAACTTTCAAACTGCCAATTTGTGCGCATACATGCTGTTCTTTTCAGTCATTTGCTGGCCCGCATTCCGAGCGTGGCCGGTTTACATTTTCACAATGGAGCATATTTTTAGCCTAGTGCCTATTAAACTTATTGAAACCACAATATGATAGTTTCTAGTTGAACGTTAACAATTCCACCTAAGACATATTGCCATGGTATCTCTCAATGTATTTAGGTTTTATTTAGTATACACTAGTAACACATTTTGAGTATATTTGAAACAGTCTTTTCTGTGCATTTAAAATGCATTACTAATACATTTTGCACGTATTTAAAATTACATTTTCTTAGCCTTTTTAATGCATTTAAAATGCATTAAATATATATTTTTCATGCACTGCTTACGTATTTTTGAGGTACATTTTAAATACATTGTAAATGTATTCGAAATGCAGTTGGAATGCGGACAAAATAATGCAGAATAAATACAAAGTTAATATATGTATTAAATGCATTCAAAATACATTAAAAATACGGCATCTTTTCGCTAAGGGAGGACTGAGGGTGAGAATCCTCGATACCAAGATCATTTTTGCACGCATGCCTGGGAAATCTACGACCGCTCTCATCACCTTCGAGGGAAATACAGTGCCGCGGGCGGTGTATTTCTATGGCGGTGAGATGACGTGCTACTTGTATAAAGCTACCAGACTGGTTTGTCAAATATGTACAAAGACCGGACATCGAGCGGACGTATGCCCCGAACCCGACATCAACATTTGCGCACGCTGCGGAGAAGAACGCCCCAACGAAGACCACAGCTGCTCGCCACGCTGCGCGTTGTGTAAAAAAGGACATCTTACTGGCGCAAAAGAGTGCGAGCTGAAATTCAGAAACCCAAGAATACCCCCGGGCAACAGGAGCAAGCCTGCCAATCAACAGAAGCAACCCAGGTGGTTCGACGACAAATGGCCCGAGCTCCAAGGACGCCAAGCTGACCGCACCCCCAAAACGAGGAAGGGGGATGCTTTACAGAAAAATAGAAGCAACGAAGCCATCAAACGGGTGAGCTGGACAGGTGTAGCCTCACACGACCTCAGGCAGTCTCTCCGAAAATCAATTAAAACAGATGAAACAACCGAACTGAAGAAACTCATCCTAGACATCAAGACAGAAAATGCTATGCTAAGAGATAAACTAGAAAAATACGAACGCGCACAACATAACACAGACTCTACCACTGCAGGCTTTCAGAATTCCAGAGAACAGCCGAATGCAGACACGCCAATGTGGCAACTACTTCAAGATAAGAAAAGAAATGAGAGCCGAAATCAGAAGGTTGATAGCGGAAATGGTAGTCTCCAGGACAAGCCCCAAAAAATCTAGCAAGAGGAAACTATCGAACACACAAGCTAGTAAGACCGTCAAGCACATCGTAATGCAGGAAAATTCAAACATGAGTACGGAGGAATTGGAAAGCGACGACGATATAGTCGCAGTGTACGGCACTAACCATGACGCCTAAATTGAAAAACACGCAAGAACAATTATTGATATGGCAATGGAACTGTAGGAGCATTAACAAGAAAACAAATCTCCTGGAAGCCTACATCGACAAGAAGGACGTCAAGCCCGATATTAGATGTATTCAAGAGGCAGGATGTCTTACCAACCTAAGAGGCTACAATAGAATTGATACATCTAAAGACACCAGGGTGTCTACGTACGCTAAAAAAGACATAACATGCAATAGATACGATCTTTCTACGAAATCCCCGTCTGCCGTTCTCGTAGAAGTAATACCTACGCAAAGTAAATGTAAGAGCTTCTTTGTTCTCAACGTATACAGCCCACCGTCCAGCAACAAGGAGAACTTCAAACCGCTTTTTAGAGAAACAATGAATATAGTCGCCAAAAATAACGTAATCTTTCTCGGGGATATGAACGCCCCGCACAAAAAATGGAGTTATAACTTTGACTCTGCCAAAGGAAAAAATCTTGTCAATGCAATGGAGGCACTTAACCTGCACATGATAAACGACACATCCTTCCCCACTAGAACGGGTAACAACCGCAGTGTGGATACGTGTCCCGACCTAGCAATAGTTCCCGACATGGATGGCCTCACCACCTGGCTCAATACTAAAGAAATCTCGGAAGTGATCATGACATCATCGAAGTGAAGACATGATCAGACAACTACAGAAGAAGGCCCAGAAAACGAAAGATGACCGATTGGAACGCTTTTCGCGAAAAGCTAGGGGCCCTCGGTAACATACAATAGGCGCCTGGTCCGGCAACATCAAGGAATCCTTTCATAAAGCAATCAAAGAGTACGGACAGGAGAACGAATACTTCTGCGTTGACAGCTACCCGATCAGTCTGTGGGACAAGAAACAGAAACTGTAAAAACGATGGAAGAAGAAAAGACACACTAAGAAGCTCAAGCTTCGCATAAGAAACTTAGACAAACGGGCCAGAGATCATGCCAGCAAGCTCGCAAACCAAAACTGGAACGATTTTTGCGAATTTCCGGGCATCCTGAACACCTCCAAAACATGGGCTATTATCAAGGGCATGTTGAACCCCGAAACAAGAAGGAGAGAGACGAGTCACCAACTCAACAAAGTGGCGCACAACTTCAAAGGCACTAAGAACGAATTGATTTTGGCTATTTAGAGCGATTTGAACTGGATCGAAACATCCTACCGGTACGCAGGAACTATCAAGGTAGCCCCAATGACTTACTTGAAAGAGAAATCTCGAAGGAAGAGCTACAGCAGGCTATATTGGCCAGCAATAAGAAAAGCGCACCCGGTGCAGATAGAATAACAAACAATATGCTAAAAAACTTAAACGATGCTCAGACGGAGGCCCTTGCCAAATACATAAACGATTTGTGGCTCGAAGATCGACTACCCCCTCAGTGGAAACACTCCACGATAACAACTATACCCAAGCCGGGGAAACCCCTTGAAATAAAAAATCTAAAACCAATCTATCTTACCTCATGTGTCGGCAAAATCTACGGAAGAATAATTACAAGACTTCAAAAGTACATAGAAGAACACCAACTTTTTCCGGACTGCATGATCGGTTTCAGGCAAGGACTGCCCACCCAGGACGCCTTGCTACAGTTAAAACACGGTATCATAGACAACGATAACGACCAAGATCAAATCATCCTCGCACTGGACCTCAAAGGCGCCTTAGAAACTTCCTATCAGACAGAACAGCAACAATCGGCATAGGCAACACTCGATCCGACCCCTTTAAGGCAGCAAACAGAGGCACGCCCCAGGGACCAATTATCTCGCCTCTTCTGTTCAACTTGAACAATGATCGAAATTGCTAAGAAACTGGAAGAACATGAACAAATTGTAAAATTCATATATGCCGACGACATTACTATTTGGACGAAAAGCGGAACATTACAATCTAAATTAGATCTGCTACAGGATGTTATCAACGACCTCCAAGATCCGATCATAAAAAATGGCTTGAAATGCGCCCCTGAAAAATCTGAACTTATCAGGCTAAGATCGACGAGAAACAACATCACTCCAGGCAGCATTATACTGGATGGACAGAACATTCCTTTCCGCCCCGCAATAAGAATACTAGGCATGGTCATTCAGGAAGACAATAAAGCCACAAATACTCTCAGCAAGCTTGGCAAGACGGCGCAACAGCTGGCCAGAGTAGTAAGAAGGATTACAAGAGCTAGGAAGGGCATAAGACAGGAGGACACCCTCCGCCTTTTTCAAGCCCTCATAATGAGCCGCATTGCATATAGCCTCCCCTTCCAGCGGATGGATCACAAACAAGAGGAAAGGGCCGATGCAATAATAAGAACAGCTCACAAGACCGCTCCAAGCCTACCAATTTACACATCCAACGAAACATTCTTGAAGCTCGGCGTACACAACACCTTCAGAGAAATTAAGACTACGCTATTAGATGCCCAGAAAGAACGCCTCCTCAAAACCAGAACGGGCAGAAAAATCCTCAGAAGATCTGGACAGGAGGTTCATGCAGCCTTCATTATTAGGATGGTCGATTTAACACCCGCTCAAAGACACTGTATCAAGACCTCTCCAATTCCCAAGAAAATGGACCCCACTCACAATAAGGGCAGAAGATTGGCAAGTACTCGCTACATCCGAGAAAAATATCAGGACAATCCAAACGCAATCTACACCGATGCGGCCCCTAAACAAGCAAGGTAATTCATCAGCCGTAGCTACCAAAGAACATGGGAAGATGCTGGATATCATCATTACCAAACGACTAAATATTCAAGAAGCAGAAACTGCTCCCGTCATACTAGCAATCAGATGGGCTGAATTCAAGAATAAGGACTCAATAATTATCACTGACTCGACCAAGGCCATAAGGAACTTCATCTGCGGCGTCGTCGCAAGGAATACTGAAAGACTTCTCCCAAAAATTCTAAAACAGAACCACACACTTGTCTGGACTACCGCTCATCAGGGGCTAGAGGGTAACGAGGCGGCCGATTCTCTTGCGAGGACTACCATGCACCGCAGTGACCTGGAACATTCGTATGCCCTCCCTGCTTACTATCAAGGAACAGACAAATTAACATCCTATAGGCTTCACCGAAGATCAATGCCTACGCCACACCCCAGCCTAACTGCTCAAGAAGCGAGAAATCTTAGAAAAAT
The DNA here is from genome assembly GCF_048455015.1 of Haemaphysalis longicornis. Classification (NCBI taxonomy): domain Eukaryota; kingdom Metazoa; phylum Arthropoda; class Arachnida; order Ixodida; family Ixodidae; genus Haemaphysalis; species Haemaphysalis longicornis. The sequence continues at coordinate 61,077,818 of NW_027526203.1, forward strand.
ACAGACGAACACCTACTTACATAAGTCCAGACTATCACTTATGTTCCCAGAAAAGTGTAATGAGGACTGTAAGCAATGTCACCAGAAGGCCGATTTATTTCATACAGTCTGGAATTGCCCAATTACTTGGGACAAAAATAGCCACGAAACCTCATTAGAGTCCTGCGAGGAAGCCCTGTCCAGCTCGGACCCTGCACAGCAGCTTGCGCTGCTTAGTAGGGCCAGGGATGGCCAAATAGCCTCTGGGGTCCTGGAATTTGGATCCCACCCTTGATCTCTCCCCCTTTTTCCTTACCCCTTTTCACCAAATAAAGTTTACTACTACTACTACTAAAAGCACTAAGAGAACGGAAGCTGTACACCGGTCTCATCATCGTCTATTTGCCTCTTGTGTGTATTCGAATTTTGTGTGTGCGTTGAAGCCAATGTCGTCGTTCTCCAGAGTGGACTCTGGAGAAAGCGGACTCTGGTGGACTCTGGAGAAAGCTGCTCTGTGGACTCTGGGGAAAGCTGCGCTTTCACTTTTCTTTTTTAATGGTTCCAGCAGTGTACAAAGGTCTTGCAACCGCTGACGCGTCAATTGCACATTGACTGCGATGTCGTCGATGTTGCTTTGTGGTAGATCCTCAAATGTCCTACCTCAGGTTACATTTGCCCATATTCACAAATTTTACTCCGCAGGGTGTAAAGGGTGTAAGGCAAAGGGTGTTAGAGACATCCAACTTTGGAGGTATTTCATACCCGTTTACATGGGTGGACAGAAGATTTTTACAAGCGGAGTATGTTCTGTACCTCACGTTGTTTAACACAACATAAATTGGCATAATTTATTACAAGTGCAGCTGCTTAACCTGAACGAGGTTCGGTGGCGTTACCAAAAAAAGACAGAAAACGAACTGCGCCGCCTGTAAAGGGTGCACCACCGAAGATAAGGTATTAGACCAGTGAAGCCGGCTTGGTAGCCTGTTCGAGTGTTATCACAGAAGGCGCAAGCGTATACGCACCTCTTACTACACTATTTCAAAGGTACTAGTTTTTTGGGGGGGGGGGGGGTTCTAAAACGCAAAAAGAATTGGCGCAGCTTGCCATGGTGGTGCAAGGCTGGAGAAACTAATTACTTGGGGATCGAGCAAGCTTGTTCCCTTCTTGGATCCGCTGCCAGTGTTGTCAATGTGGGGGACACACTAGAAGAGCCTTGTAAAATTGGGTTAAACTTTGCCTCACCCCTGAGAGTTTATCCTACCTTAGCAAGAACATCACAAAGCCTACAAAACGTAGCAAAACTTAGCGACACCGGAAGAAACTAGGTGGACCCGCAGCTGCGCTGTTTTTTTTTTTGCAACTGAACATTTTTTTCAACACCCTAAAGAAAGCCAAGTGTTTTGCCGCCGTTCAACACCGTTTTTGCCACACAACCATAGTTTTTTTTGTATTTTAAATGTCAAATGGATATTTCATGAGCCAAAGCTGAACTTTCGACATGGGACACACCGTATATGGAAACGAGCGATAATTGCAGACGAAGAGTCTTTTTGGTTTGTTTGTTTTTTGAATATTTCTTACGAGTAAAGGAGGGTATTAAGGGATATCTTGTTCTTTACAGTGCTATTATACATGTATGCATGGCCTTATTCAATGAACAGCTGAACACCTTTTCCACACCCTTTCAACATCCTAAGAAAAACCAAGGGGGTTGAAGTTGATCAACACCCCTTTTTTCACACAGAAAGGGTACCCAGCTAGGAAAAGGGTGTTGAGATTCAAGAAAAAGGGTGTAATGGGCTCCCAACACCCTCTTTACACTTATGCTACACCCTTTTTGGCCAAAAGGTTGTAAAAAGGTTAGTGTGAGCACCGGTGTGCAGCTATGCGCAGGAGCTCGCATTGGGCTAGTAATAACGACGTGCGGCGTGTGCCTAACACCATTGGACCGGCTTCAACTGAAGCTTGCATTCACCATTTCTGACCAATAAATTGCCTCCGAAGAAAGGGCGATGTCACCAGAGGCCAAATTCTCCAAAAAGGGGGTGTCGTTTTGAAACGGCGCTGTAGCGCCATGCAAACGCATGTGTTCTTTGGCTGGTGTAAGGTCCACTCATGGGGTCAGTGGCCAGGCGCACGGGCCACGCGTGTGTAAGGAAAGATCCCCGCCGGTCGGTCTAGCGGTACAGCCATGCCGACGCTATGCTGTGGCCGCCACAAATTCGCTGCGGCGCGTTCGGGAGACAGCTTGTCTGGACGAAGGAATGCCGCGGGATAATCCCCTTTAAGAATGCAGACTGCCCCGCCTGGTTCTGAGGATCGTTGAGATCCCATTGTTGTTGCGCGCCGCAGTCGGAACGGCTAGCTTTCGGCGGCCGCCGCCTTTCACTCCCACCCCTCGGAGTCGGGAGTACTCGCGGCCGCGTGCTTCCTCGCCCGCGCGCCGGCTTTTGACCCGAATGACCGAAGTTAGTGGCGCCTTATTGAATATTCCAAAGATGGCTGAGTGACAGCTGTCTACGTGAAGTTGGGCCGTCCCTTACGCGTGTACTGAAGAGAGGGGGGCGTTCCCGAGAGGGAGTAATACCAAAGTGTTATAAGGCCAAACTTGGCCGCAAAACAGCGTTCTTGTCTGAGCTCTCAGCCAGGCAGTTCCCGCCAAGACAAGGAGTCTGGAACGCTAAAGCTAGGTTGGGATTTGTGAGCCCCCTAAACTTTCAACGCGACTTTAGGATCGCGTCGTAAGTATAGGGTACAGCTGTGTACCGGGCAACTAGACGGGTCCTGCGTCGGGAACTGAGTCCCAGCCGTCGTTTCTCGAGCGGTTTGTGTACGCTTCGGGCGTAGGAGAGTAAGGCGAAGTTTGCGAAGCTCGAGTGACTTGTTCGCACTTGGAGCTATAGCGTTTAATTGAAGTTTGAAGTTTTCCTTATGTTACTCATGTATCCAGTTAACCTAATGTAAATAGTTGTATATAAACTCTTCGTTTCCCTACATCAAATCCAAACGCCTCGAGTTCACCAATTCGGCCACCATCTCCGAGAACTTCAACACCAGCGCCCTGCGATCCTCCTGCAAAATCAACCGGAGCCCGGGCGGTTGGGTTCATGAACGCTACCGGACTTCAGGGAAACGAACAACAATTTTTACTGCTGGGCTCCGCTTTGAGGCGTTGAGGAGGGGCAAGAATGGCCCTGCAAAGGAGCGCTGTAGCAAGGACGCAGTGTTGCCCCCCGTCATTTTGCTAGTCGCTTTGCGCCCTTGCTACAGTGCTCCCTTGCAGGGCCATTGTTGCCCCTCCTCAACGCCGCAAAGCGGAGCCCAGCCAAAGAACACATGCGTTTGCATGGCGCTACTGCACTGTTTCAAAACGACAACCCCTTTTTAGGGGCGAAGCTCCTAAAGCCATGGGTCTGTCCATCCCTTGTGTCTCGCGGTACGTGACCGCCGCATGCTTTCGGAGATGTCGCAAAGTGGGCCGCGTTGCACGCGCAAGAACCGGCTGCAACCGGCAGCGCACTCCGACAGCTCCTTCAGGGACTGGTCGTTCATCCCCTACCGAAGAACATGCACCCCACCCACGACGTGGAACGACGCACAGCCAGGGCCAAGGCGCTGGCACACACCTACGGAGACGACCGCCATGCTTACTTCGTGGACGTCGCTCGAGTTCCTCGCAGACGACAGACGTACGTGACTGCTGTCGTGCGGGCCAGCAGCGGACAGCTGGTTAATGCCTGCAGCGTGGAGGAAGATTCGCCGGAGCAAGCGGAAGAAGTCGCCATTGCTCTGGCCCTCAAGAGCGCAAACGGGATAGGGACGATCCTGAGCGACTCGAAATCGGCAATCAAGAACTACGGAAGAGGGAGAGTGGGCCCGAAGGCGCTCAGACTTCTTCCCAGGGGACTACCAAGCCATGTGTACCTCCGCTGGTTCCCGGCCCACATGGGCCGTCTTCCCGGAGGAGTACCGAACCGGAACGAAGAAGCGGACGTCGCCGCCCGTGAGCTCGCACACCGAGTGGCGACACCCCCCGATCTTCAAGTACGGGACGGGCACCTCTCCCCCAATGACGAGGAAGATGCAGAAGAAGACCAAGACCCTGTGCTCAGCTACGGTGAACTATTGCGGTGGCACCGGGAACAGAGGAGGACCTTCCCCCCTCCGCACCCGAAGCTCACCAAGCAAGAAGAAGTGACGCTACGCCGGCTACAGACGCACTCCGTCGTTACCCCGGCCCTTGCGAGACACGTCGCTCCCGGGCTCTACAAGAGTGATCTGTGCAGTGTATGCAAGACAGTTCCCGCGACTCTCGGACATCTACTGAGTGAGTGTAGTGATAGTGACACTAGCAACAGCAGTGATGGCGTGAGGCCATGTGTGCCGGATGAAATCCTGGTGGACTTCATGGGCTTGCTCCGTTCGGGTAACCACGAACTGCAACGTGCAGCCATCCAGCGGCTCGAGAGGGCCTTGGCTAGGCAAGAGCGAACGGAGGAAACTCCTATTAGTTCGAGCCTGGCCGGCATCTCTTGAGGTCTAGCAAGACAGGGACCCCCTGCCCTGCGCGGTTTTGGGGTGCTCCCGCACGCAGGAATTATGAATAAAGTCTTTTCTCTCTCTCTCTCGGCACCGGGAGCGCGAGCTTGTCTGTGTTCGCCAACGGAGGCGCGAGCGCACGTGCACTGCGAGGGGGAGATCACGCAAGAGATCACGCCACGAACGCAGGCAGTCGTTCTCGGAGATCGAACGAGACGCAAGGACCTTTGCTCGTTTCCTCTCGTCTTGTTCGGGCACAAGTTCGCCCTAAATAAAAGTTCTTTCTTTACCGTTGTGTCCCATCCTACGTGACAAATTGTGGTGGAGGTGCGGGGTAGTCCTCGATGGCGCGGGGTCTGTCACCAGGACTGGGCCTGGGAGCATTGACTCCGAAAATAAAAGTTGATTTGTACACTGTTGATTTGTACGCACACAGTCTTACGTCTTTCTTAATTAATGATGTAATGGGCGAACTTTCACGGGAGAGTTACGGTTACCGATGATCTCCCCCTCTCGAGCTTCGCCCCACTTATCATCATTCAGTCCGTGGATATGGTGTGATTTTTTTGTAAAAATCGGCCCCAGGACATTTTCTTTTTTCACGTGAGAAACGCGTAGAGAATAGGAGCCCCGTTCTCACTTGCGACCAACAAAAAAGTGATCCTTTTTTTTACCTATACCCATCTTCAAATTTTTGTGCCAGCGTGCATGGACGCTTCTAGCACAGAATCGAAACGTAACACTTGTCAGTAATAGGAACGAACACTCCAGGTTTCGAAGCGAGAATTATAACCACCCAGCAACAACCCCTTCAAAAATAAGAATTCAATTTGGGGGCTAACACACGCTTCATGACGTTATAAAGTCAAATTAGAGAGAATCATTCCTTTAGTTTTGTATTTGTATATGTATCGCCTTGATAGCATTCCATAAAGCCCTTCAATTTTGTGTTTGATTCATGCTGGTTTGTCTTTGCTGCTTTTAAAACTGTTCTTTTATAACCCCTCTTTCGCATTTATGGAATCTTTGGAAATAGTTTCACCAATTAGAATTGTTTTATTCCCTATGTATCCCCCTTACACAATGCTCCGTAATAGCCTTCAAGATGTTTAAATTGATTTATAATTAAAATACTTGATTGTTATATAATTATATTTTATTTTATATTTTTATATTTGTAATTATAATTATAATGTATATCAATTATATTTTAAATAAATCGATAGGTAGATAAACAAAGAAATAATGATATCAATTGGAACAAGAAACAGCAATAATGCATATCGTCACCAGAAACACTCGAAGAAGTTCGTCTAATGTAAAACAGTTGCTGTTTGCCCCATTCTTATAGGGCTGGTGAAGAGCTCATGAAAAAAATTCTTGAACGCATTACTTTATGGCTTCTTGACGCGAATTCGTAAACCATGTTTATTTTATGTGTAAATACACTCAAACCATCCGTTTTCGTCAAAACAAACGACCCCTGCACGGGGGCGCGGTGAGAGCCGTGGCTGCCTTTCGGGATTGGCCGGTGGCACATGACGTCGTATTCGGAAGTTCCGACGCTGCGGTGACTGCTCGGCCTGAAGACCTCATTCTGTTCCCGTTCAGGTACGGGCCATAAAGTGTACCGTTGAATGGAAGACTGACACAATCTTTCCTTAAAATAGGAGAGCCTGATGGAAGTATAAACGCAACAAAGTGGCTTGCGGCGAGCTTGCGAAAGTTCTCCCCCAACGGCTCATGGCCGATTTCTGTTTCTCGGATGCAGGGAAGTTGAGCAGATATTGGTTCGCCGCTTTCACTGCCATAGATATTCAATTCCTAGCACAATTTTTCAACACACCATCATCCCCTTCCTCTCATGTGTAACTTCGTTTTTACATTCGGGCAGGCTGTAACAAGCTGTGCAGCGGCCTGCGATGCGCGCAAGCAGCAGCTAGCCAGCGGCCGCCGCCGGTCGCGGCGTCGCGCGGAGGTGCTGGTGCCGGGTCGCTGCGCGGCCGGTCAGCGGAATGTGGCATTGCTGCACATACGGAGTTTTAGAATCGGGGAACCTAACGTTCGTGGCCCCCGAACGGTAGAGGAAACCAAACGCAGCACGCCGGTCCGTGACAGGCTTTAGAAGAACGTCTTCCCCAACAGCTCTAGCCTGCTTGGGTTGCACGGATTCCCTAAGATCTTGGGAACTTTAGGCTTAGCACTGAGACAGGAATTTGGTCGCTGCTATCTCTACAATTGCGAATGACTATCCTTTTTCCTTAACACAGTTTTTCACCACACTGTGATCCCCTTTCTCGCATGTGGAACTTTATTTTCACTTATATAGTCATTCTAGCGATCAGTGCTGTGTTCATTCTTGCGCGCAGGTAGCGCCATCCATCGGCCTCTCGCCACATCTCGTGCTCAAGCAGATGCATTTGCTGCCGTCGACGAGCCTCCGCGACCGATCGGCGCTTCGCATCGCGATACAAATTCAATCACCTGTTTCAAAATCACCTTGGATGATACTCCTTAGCACAATTTTTCACCACACTCTTGCACGTTTACCTTGCTTTTCGCGACTGCCTTGATTCTGGACAGCAGCGAAGAGCGGTTGCTGCCGCATCGTGAGCCGTACGGGCATGCGCGACCGGCGAGTGTGAGGACCGCTTTCGCGATCAGAAAACGCTTCATGCTTTGCAGCTTGCTTGATTTCAGGGACTACAGAAGGGCACAAGTTGGTCAGTGCACAACATACTGCAACCATCTTATCGAACGTTGTGTGCACGTCTCCCGGCCGGCAAGTGGAAAAGTATATTTGCCGGACCGACTTCATGATGATAAACTTTTTTGTTGGGCACTAACCCTATTACTCGTTCGACGTGGATGCGCACATTAGCCAGCTGTTGGGTGCGGGCCACACCGAGTGCCGAAAACTGTGCTTTTCCTTTGGTGAACGCGGGAATATGCAGTGTGGAACAGTACCAACCTGCACTGTCGGTAATGTTGAAGCCCCTATCAGCAAGGACTACATCTCCATGCGTCAACTTGTCGAGAATTCCACACTGCTCGGTTATGTGCTGGTCACTACTCCTGCCACCCCAGCCTTCAGATATAAACATTATCACGCCCTGAGGTGAAATGCCGATTAAAAATTTGGCAGTGTTGCTGCCCTTGCATTGCGACCAAGTCTCACATCTTGGCAACAAAGACGATGGCCACTCAATTTTAACCTCGCAGTAGTCTATTACGACAGCTACCTTCATTCCAAAGGAATCAACGAATGCCTGCGGCATTGTACGCTGAATATCGCATCTAGATAGCCACACAATCTGTGACTGCAGCCTACAGAATGACGCGTGCAACCACTCCTCCAGGATCCTGCTTCCAGTTGAGACTGAGGGCCAAACCTGAAAGCCAGATCCTGGAAAGGGAAGTTCCATTTTAACTTTGGCAAAAAAACAAATTACTGAAATTTGGCCAGACCATTCTGCGACATGTGCTTCACAACAACCTCAATCAACTGAAAAATTGCCATCAGCAAAGCAAAGTTTTCGATTCCAGTAAAAAACACTTTCGCATAATTGCTGCGCAGTGAGACTTCGGTCCCTTCAAGCTGCTGCTTCTGCTTTTCCAGTGCCTAGACGTTCGATGAGAGCTGCTGGCTGTGAGTGTTGACGGCTTGCAATGCTGTCTGCAGCTTATCCCGTTCTTGTTCGGATGCTTCCACCTTGGAGACGAGCCTCCGGCAGTGAATTTTGGCTTCCTCCAAGTCGTGCATTGTCAGGTCGGTCTGAACGACAGCATCTGCAGGAATTGGAAGAATGTATTTTTTGTACATAAATATGAAGCAGAACAGTAGAAGAGGAGGGAGAGAAAACATTATTGGGTCCAGTGGAGAAGCAAAAAAGTACTGCACCCATAAAAAAGGGGGATGTTTCTAAATCGTAAAAGATAGCACAAACCTTTTGGAAGATCCTCAGAGACGCTAGGCACAGCTGGCGACTCGGTATCAACATCGCTGCAGTTGGGCTGGGCTGGGTCATTGCAAACAGACTGGCTGGGGGTGGTTCTCGCAGCAACGGTGCTGGCCGTTGCTCGTCCACGCTGTCTCTTGCGCTGATAGCGAGCAGACAGCTTCGTTGCTGGCGGCTCCCCGCGTTGGTAGCCGAGATGCTGGGTGGGCGCCCAGTCGGGGTTTGCCTCATCCATTAAACCAGAAGGTTTACCTGCAAACCAAAGAACGTTCCTTGAAACTCGCCGCACTCTAAAGGCATCACTTTAGTCAAACACAAAAGCCACGCCTAGCACAGTCTACGCTGACACTTCTACTGCGAAAAAGGCACAACAAAACAATGTGAATACAAATGAAATGTGAACAAGGCCTTCTGCCCGAAGCACAATTTGGCAGCCAGCGACGGACTAACAGTGAATCCGTGCCTAGCTGCCTCGGCGGCAGCGAGCGGCGGGAGGTCTCGTGTGACTTCCCGCATTTCGCTATGATCGCTCGCAACATCCTTTGCTCGAAAAAGTCTTACCTGAAATGAAGTGACGACCGCAGACACGAATTTGGACCAGCTTCTTCAAGTCCTTTCGATTTATGCGGGAGCGCCACACATGCTGGCGCTCTTCGGACAGCAGCTTCGTTCGCTCGCACTGATTTGCAATGACCTTCGGCAAACGGAACATTCCTAGATCTGGTTCCATGTTCGTCGGTTTCGCTGACGATTTACTGCTGCTTCGGCACCCAAAAACTGCACAGATCGTCATAACAGCAGCTTACAAAGCGCACCTGCGTATCGAGGAGGTTGCAAGGCGCCCGCACACAGGTGAACATGGGTTAACCAGGTACCCCAATATGGCGCCGCCGGAAGCCGCAAGTACCGGACGTGATGTGCATGAAAACTATGTATTACTAGAGTTTTAGAATATTTATCCGACATACACTTTTTTGAAGCAGGTCTGTTCTGAAAAGTAGCGTCAGGCTATAATAACGGTGTTACCATATTTCCTTCTCCATAACCATCTCTTTTGTTGCGTTTTTATTCGCTATAGCCCTACAAACCATAAGCTAATTGCACACCGGATAAGCCTCATTTACTGGCGTACGCACAGAAGGCCGAGAAGACCACGCCCCCTCCCCTCCGAATTTTCCATCCCGGAGGGGGGATGTACGAAAAACTAGAGTAACTCCGCCTGTAAACACATAAGGGCTGCCGATAAATGTTTTCGTGAGGATAATCTACGCCCCAACTGCATGGGCTTCGAGTTATATTGTCAGCATGAAAGCTAGTTTGCAATAATAGTAGGGAAAAATTAACTAAACAATCGGAAAGGTATGTTATGTACGACGTCATCTCGAAGTCTTTATTTCTTAAATTTCAGAAAACTCCTTGCTTTGGCTCTTTATTTTTCTTGTATTGTTGCGTTTTTTTTCCTTTTTCCTTTTTCAGGGGCCCGGCCCACAGCCGCAATAAAATCCTACGTACGCCGCCGTCCGCATTCATAGCCAAGTAATCCTTTTACAGCTCTGCAAGTTTATCCACTTCTAACCCTTCCTTCACCCCCATGAACCTTCACCAACTTATTTGACCATAGCACTGGAGCTCTCTCCTTAGGTTCTCATCGCCAATAACCTCTACAATGAAAGATTAAATGTACTACTTGACAAGAGAAGTTGCTTTTATTCCACGCATTCAGGCACTAAAGTAAAATGCATGACAAAAATAACATTTAATTTAACCACTGCATCGCTTCAGTCGTATCGCAGGAACAAGGCTTGTTTACAAACAATTCTTGATCGCATTTTAGATGAAGGCGTACGGTAGTTTCGTTTATCAGTCGGTACGATATATACCCTGCCTATTATATATGGCTGCTACTTTTCAGTGGCGCTTTAAGCAAGTTCGTTACGAGGTCTGTAGGATTTAGGACGCGGGTTCGATTCCCGGTCGCGGCGGCCGCTTTTCTATGGAGGCGAAAAGCAAAAACGCCCGTGTGTACGAGATTTCGGCACACGTTAAAGATTCCCAGGTGGTCAAAATTAATCCGGAGCCCCCCACTACGCCGCGCCTCATCGCCTGCGTTGCGTCGGCGCGTTAAACCCTACAATCAATGAATCAATCAGGTCTGTAGGCTTTATTATTTCCAAAAGGTCCCTCACTGCCTGTTGCACAACCAATCCACTTCATTTGAGATGGATATTCATTGTTACGGCACTTGCCAGACAGCTTTCACTTCTGCCCTTGCATCCTGCAAACATTGGCCCGTCACCTGCGACGTCTTTAGTACATGTGAGTAAAAATAAGCCCCAAACCTTCATTGAGCAGCCTTTCCTCCTCTTCCAGAATAAATTTCAGGGCCAATTGTGCACTATACTGCAGATAATGATAAACAGCATTTGGTAATAGAAAAAAGGCATCAAGCAAACTTTTCCTCCACAAAAACCTTAAACACAAGGGTTTTCATGGCCGAAGCGTATGGTACAGTGTTGGCTGATCCCTGTGACACTACACAATATTCGGAATTCAGTTATTTACACAGCCTCGTTACGTAGTGGCTCTGTCTACAGGCATTTGCAGGATAACGTGTCCTCCGCCGATCCCCAGACATAAAGGGGTTTGCCTTTGATGCCCAGACTTAGCATATAGCTACAGGGTGAATCAACTAAACAATCTTTATAGTGAGGATATATATATAAGAAAAATACAAGCCGAATACAGAAGTCACGGCAATACAAAAGCAACTGCAGTGTGGGCATCGGATACGTTAACAAAAATATAAAACGAGAGTGAACACACAAATATGAGTGGACTGTGCACAACTAAGCCTATCAATCGGGAAGTAATACCACACTATGTATTACCAACCAAACTAAACAAAGTTGGAAGTCTTTCAAACTTGCTCTTAGATCCAGAGCGCAACCGTCCTTGATAATCACTTCATTCCGGAGAACGACGGCTGTCTCGAAGTCTGTGCTGTTTCATTGGACGTGGGAGAACCAGGGAAAGCAGCGTTTGCAGACACTAGTGCGTTGACCTCGGTGACAAGCCGGGGATTCTGGGTTGCTGTTTCAGAATTGGTGGAATTGCGTGCTCAGTAGAAAAAGAGGAAAAAGAGGAAAAACGCGTTCTAATAAATAGGATGTCTAGACATTTCACCCTTAAAAAGCGTGTTTACGAATATTGTTGTCACGCTGCCGCCTCCGGCCGCTTGTGGGCGATTCTCGCCCGCTCGCCACGAGCCAGTAGTGTGCGTAGGCTTCACTAGGAGGGGGGTGGGGGGAGAGAGAGGGAAAGGCATTGCTGTGATTTCTTTATTTGGTAGCGGGCAAGCTGCTGTCAACTTTTTGTTTGAGAACAAAATACATGCACTAAAACCGCATAAAGTAAGGTGCAGTGCAAAAATGTTGGCAGATTGGTTGGGTAGCACCAACTGCGGAATATTGTGCGAAAGCGGGGATATATTCTCCCTTATGAAGTGCTGTCCAATGTATACACACCGAGGTATGCGCTACTTTCTAGGCGGGAGTGTTCAGAATTCGCACACGGAATTCAGCGTGTACGTGCTGTGGGGAGCGCCTCGGCACACCTTCTGGTCTAGGGGGTGTCGCCTGGAGCCCCTCGCCATGGGCTCCCTTCCCTCGCCCTCCTTGCGTGGAGGCGAAAGTTGGCGCAAAGCCTACAGCTCGTTCGGGGGCTTCGAGCCTCTACGAGCGCCCGTCAACCGGGTTTGCCCCGGGCTCATTGCGGCGCCTCCGGTTCCGGCGCCGAGCAGCGGAGATCGGGACGCCGGGGCGCTGTCGAGAGGAGACTGGCCGTTCCATGGAATCCTGCGCCGGCACCCGAGAATGCGCTCCTGCGGGCGCCTACCTGGTGACGATGGCGACAGAGCGGCATGCTGCCACACTTCGGCGGGTGCCGTCCCACCCACAGCTGCACAGGGCGGCCCCGGGCGCCGACCAGCGGTTCCACGTGCGCTAGGAACCCGAGGACGATCTTCATTGACGGACCCGTACCCCGTGTTTGAGGGGGGGAGAGATGTGGGGAGCGCCTCGGCACACCTTCTGGTCTAGGGGGTGTCGCCCGGAGCCCCTCGCCATGGGCTCCCTTCCCTCGCCCTCCTCGCCTACCGTGCGGCCCGGTCGCCGGAGAGATGGCGCGAGTGGACGGGGAGGAACGGGCGGTGGTGCTGAAGAGCCGCGCGCGGGGACTCGAACTCGAGACACAGAGTGTTTTGGTGTGTGCGTGTGTATGCCCGGACGGGCGACAGCGTGGAGGATGTAAGTAAAGAGTTCTTTCACGCAACCGCAGTGTGCCTCATTCCTGGGCATGCCGTAGAGAGCAGGCCCACAGTGCACACACCTTGAGTAATCTTGGTGATGGTATTGGCGATACCGCGGACCCCGAGCCCCCCTACTCACGCTGTAATCTAGCGTGGCTAGGAGTTTTAAGGCGAAGGGCAGAAACCACAAACGGTGGCCGCCAAAGCCAAGGTCAAGCTCCGGCGGATGGGCGCCCGGTCTGTTTACCAGGTAGGGAGCTCCGGGACCTCTTCAGCTATCAGGGTAAGGCTGACGAAGAAAGCACCCCCGTTCCCTGCTTTCTACTATGTCATACGGCATTTTCTAAACACCCCTCCAGACGTGATCGGTCTCTGAAAAGGACCCGCACCGAAGTATCGATGATGTTTGGATGTTTATGGCGCAAGGCCAACTGGGGCAAAGAGCGCCAAAACAACAGTCATATATGAGGGGTGAAACCCTAAACACTAAGTAAAGTCAGCAAAAACAAAAGTGAAATTACAAAATGACAATCGGTATAGGGCCAGATTTCATGATGCGTGATAGGAAATGAGGTTTAAAAACTTGACGTCTAACAAATACTCAAACACACGCTTCACAGAAACAATGGCATCGTCACGTAGAAAAAACGATGGATGTAGGGGAATATGTTGTCTGTAGAGTTCTCTGAAGTGTTTGTGTCGTGTTGTGTGAAGTGCCTTGCATGTGATTAGTATGTGCACTACGGATAGGACTTCTCCGCACCTGCTACACTGGGGTCTAGAAGATCCCGTCAGCAGATACGAGTGCGTCGCATGGGTGTGCCCCATCCGAAGCCTACCCAAGCCGACTTCCGTGTGTCTGTTGTGTGAGTCAGCTGTGTACCGTCCCAAGTGTGGCTTTATTACATGTAGTTTGTTGTCTGTCTGTTCGTCCAGTGTGTTTGCCATGTTCTGCGCAGGTGTTATCTTATGTGTGGCTTGAGGTCTCTGTAGGGTACTGTTGTAGTGTCCACAGTGTTCCTGAGTGCAGCAGCACCGGCCCTCTCGTCTGCCAACTCGTTCCCAGCGATCCCTGCGTGTCCTGGGACCCAGCAGAGGACCAGCTCATGTTTTTGTGCATACACGGACATGATAGTGCTGAATACAAGATTAACTATGTGGTTTTTGGGGGGCTTGTGCAAAGACAGTGCGCGAACAACACTCAAAGAACCTGTATAAATGATGGATTTGGGAATTTGATTTTCAAGGATGAGTCGTACAATCAGTAAAATTCCATACGCTTCTGCTGAAAAAATTGATGTGTGCACGCTCATGGTTCTGGCTGCATTGAAATTAGGACCATGAGCAGCGCACGACACCACACTGGAGGTTTTAGAAGCGTCACTATAAAATTCTGCACATGTGTATTTAAACTGCAAAGACAGAAAGTGCTGCAGTATTGCAGCTCGTGGTACACGATTTTTGTCAAGTATCATAAAAGAAAGGTCGCACAACACAGGGCGAACTTGCCAAGGCAGTAAACTGTTAGAAAAGGATGACCTGTACACATCTAAAAACGAAGCACTGAGATCCGAGGCTGAAAAGGGCAGAGAAACGGATGGGCGATTTGCAAAGAGCAGAGATGTGGATGTATCGTTAAAGACAGGATAAAAAGGATGATTATTCAGTGATGAAATTTTAAAAGCATATAGCAAGTTCATGTACGTTCGTTGGTTCTCAAGGCTCCACTTATCACACTCGACATACAGACTCCCGACAAGGCTAGTGCGAAAAGCACCCGAGGCGAGACGAAGCCCCAAGTGTAGCACTGGGTCAAGCATTCGCAACGCTGTTTTAGTCGCCGACCCATATACCACACTGCCATAGTCTAAACGAGACACAACCAAAGCAGTATAGAGCCGTAGTAGGAGTTCTTTGTCGGAAACATAAGATTGATGGGAGAGAACCTTAAGTATATTCATTGTTTTCGGACATTTATGTTTAAGTTCCTTGATGTGTGTAATGAATGTGAGTTTCTGGTCAAACACAACACCTATGAACTTGTGCTCCTTGTTCACAGGAAGTGACACGCCATTAAGAGTAATGTCTGGGTCCATATGGACCCCGCGCTTCCTGGAGAACACAACGCAGGATCTTTTTACAGGATTTAATTTAAAACCATTCTTGTCTGCCCAGCCGGCAAGTTTTTTTACACCAAGCTGGACTTGACGTTCGAAGATTGACATATTGCATGATTTATAGGGTATCTATATAGAGCGCCGTGAGCAGTTGGGTAGCTTCTTCAACGTGTAGGTGTCCTATGGATGTGTGGTGTAGTTTGGATGTCTCTGTAAATGTATTCCAGTTAGCTCTTGCTTCATTAAACCTTTTATGGGAAGATGGACTGCTCGGGCCTGTACCTATATACGTTAATGAAGTGGGGAAATGGTCACTACCATATGGGTCCGTGCCCACACCCCACTCAAGACATGGAAAGAGAATTTCAGAGCCAATAGCCAGGTCAAGGTGTGAGTATGTGTTGTGACCTATGTTATGGTATGTAGGCTGTTTATTGTTGAAAAGGCATGCTCCAGAGGATGTAAGAAACCTCTCTATTAGGCGACCCCGGGCATCCGTACGACAAGAGCCCCAAAGAGAATTGTGAGCATTAAGGTCGCCTTTTAGAATGTATGGTTCGGGCAGCTGGTCAACCAGCGCCTCGAAGTCAGAGCTCAAAAGTGTAACATCAGGAGGAATGTATATGGAGCATACCGTTATCAACCTATTAAATATTATTAAGCGTATTGCTACAGCCTCAAGGATAGTGTTCAAGGTGACAGGGTGGCATGCTAAGGATTTCCGGACAATTATGGCCACACCGCCAGAAGAGTGTGTGCAGCCATCCCTGTCTTTCCTGTATACCAGGTAACTATTCAAGAAATTTGTGTGTTTAGTATTCAAATGTGTTTCCTGAACACACATTACACTTGGCTGATTGGTATGCAGAATCTCATACACGTCGTCAAGATTATTCAGAAGGCCTCTGCAGTTCCATTGAACAATACTTTCTCTTCCAATTATTTAGTGTGAGAGTGAGAGCTACTGGAGTGTGTATGTTTATGTGTCGTCTTTCGGGGCTGTGACTCTTGGATTGGGCTTTTTGGGCGGCCTATCTGTAGGCTTGGGCGTCGGAGGCCGCTCCTTGCGCTGCGTTGCAGGCAAGAACGGCACGACGTCCATCTCGTCGTCCGATGTCCTGGGTGTGCCCGTCGAACCGGGCCCCCCGGACTTGGCCCCCCTTCGGGGGCCCTTCGTTTGACCCGCCACCGCCGGTGGTGTCGGAGGCACCAGAAGTGGCACGGGCGGTGCGGTGGCGGTGGGAGCCGATGCGGGGCTCGTGGTGTCCATGGCACCCTCCAACGCACTGGACGATGGGGAGGCACGGACGGGAGCGACACCGGTCCCGACGGAAGAGGTTGCCACCACAACCGCTGCTGGCTCAGCGAGCGGTGCGGAGGCGGGTTGGGCTGCCAGAGGCAACCCAGGGGGGGGGGGGGTGGGGGCGGGACCAAGTCCGACTCGCGGTACTGGGTCCCCGCCGAAACCAGACGCCGCTCCGCCCCCCGGCGAGCTGCATCGGCATACCTCCCCAGGGGGAAAGAGGCGAACCTCTTTCGCGCCTCCGGGAAGGTGATGTTTTGTGTTACCTTTATGTTAATGATTTTTTTCTCTAGTTGAAACTTTTCACAAGCGCGAGAGTATGCTGCATGTGGACCCTGGCAATTCGGGCAGGTAAGGTTGGTTGCAGTGCAGTTATGAGATAGATGATCATGCTGGCCACATTTGGCACATGTTGTTCTGCCACGACAGGAGTTGGTACCATGCCCGAACCTCTGGCACTTGAAACAGCGCCGCGGGTTCGAGATGTATGGCCGGACAGAACAACGGATGAAGCCTGCGTTGACATGCTCGGCCAGTGTGCAGCGGTCGAAAGTCAGAATCAGATGTTTGGTGGCTATTTCTTTGTTATCTCTCCTAATGACGATGCGCCTTATTGCTATCACGCCTTGGTCTTTTAGGCCTTCGAGCAGATCGGTCTCTGTCTCAGTTAGGAGATCTGACTCAGATATCACACCCTGGGAGCTGTTGAGGCTGCGGTGGGGGGTGACTCTGATATCAAGGTCTGCCATGCGGGATTGGCTCATGAGAGTTGTCGCTTGCTGCTGCGTGTTGACCTCCACTAAGACCTCACCGGTTCTTAGTTTTTTAGCATTGTACCTCTTTCCAATGATGGCTTCAAGAAACTTCGATACAAGGAATACGGATTGTGAAGAAAGAGGCTTGGATTTGTCAACAGATTCAACTATCAGAAAGCGGGGGTAGTTGTCGGGTTTCGGAGAGTTGATGGCAGGAAGAGGTGGGTAAGATGCTTCGGTGCGGACCCTTTTCAGGGTCCGATCATGTTTGGAGGGGGGTTTTCGATTTACCATATGGCATAGGAAAAAAGCAGGGGACGGGGGTACTTCCTTCGCTCGGGTTACCCTGATACCGAAAGAGGTCCCGGAGCGCCCTGGCTGGTAAACAGACAGGGAGCCC
This sequence comes from Haemaphysalis longicornis, assembly GCF_048455015.1. NCBI lineage: Eukaryota > Metazoa > Arthropoda > Arachnida > Ixodida > Ixodidae > Haemaphysalis > Haemaphysalis longicornis. The sequence continues at coordinate 61,095,179 of NW_027526203.1, forward strand.
ATCCGCCGGACCTTTACCTGGGCTCCGACGGCCACCGTTTGAGGTTTCTACCCTTCACCTTAAAAACACATCACCACGGTAGGTCACAGCTTATGTTGGGGGGCTCGGGGTCCGCGGTATCGCCAGTACCGTCACCATGAATACTCAAGGTGCCCCGTGCGGGGCGCACCGAAGTATCCTCTCCTCAATGGCCAACCTCAATCTTTCCTGAACCGGAAAATTACTCTCAATTTCTTGTCATGGAATCTCGTGATACGGCCGATTCTCTTGCAACGACATCAGTTTTCTTCGTTGCTTACAACACCTAACAACGCTAAAAAACAAAGGACTGGTGAGGTCCTTGTTTAGGTAAGCAAGCAGCAGGCCACAAACTCGAATGGGTGATCTGAACATGAAGGTCACACCTCACCTGAGCCTCAACAGCTCGCAGGGTGTCATCTCTGAACCAGATCTGATGAACGAAATAGATGCACACCTCCTTACGGGCTTGAAGGATCAGGGCGTCACTGCCGTCAGACGGATCACCATTCGCAGAGACAAGGAGATTCCCACCAAGCACATTATCTTGACTTTTGACCGTGCAGTACTTCCACAACATGTAAATGCAGGCTTTATCCGGTGCTCCATCCGTCCCTATATCCCAAAGCCACGGCGCTGTTTTAAGTGCCAGCGGTTCGGGCACGGTACGAACTCCTGCCGCGGCAAAACAATCTGTGCCATATGCGCCGCAGAGGACCACTGCAATAGCAACAGCAACTCTGCTATCCTCACTTGTGCTAAATGCGGAGGCCCACATGCGGCTTACTCCAGAAAATGCGAGAAATTGCAACTTGAAAAGAAAGTGATCAACATAAAAGTGGCAGAAAACATCTTCCCACAGGCACGAAAGAGGATTGCCTCTTTCCCTGCGGGGAAGTACGCCGACGCAGCTCGCCGGGGGGCGGAGCGGCGTCTAGTTTCCACAGGGACCCAGTTCAGCGAGTCTGACCTGGTCCCGCCCGCGCCCCCCGCTGGGTTGCCTCAGGCAGCCCAACCCATCACCCCACCGCTTGCTGAGGCCGCAGCGGTTGTGGTGCCAACCACTTCCGTCGGGACCGGTGCCGTTCCCGCCCCTGCCTCCCCGTCCTCCAGTGCGTTGGAGGGTGCCGAGGGGATGAATACCGGAGGGCCCGCATTGGCTCCCACCGCCACCGCACCGCCCGTGCCACCTCTGGCGCCCCCGACGCCCTCGGCGGTGGCGGGTCAAACGAAGGGCCCCCGAAGGGGGTCCAAGTCCAGTTCGCCGGTCCGTCGGGCACCCCTCTGACATCTGACAAGGAGGCGGATGTCGGGACGTTCCTTCCTGCGACGCAGCGCAAGGAGTGGACCACGATGTCCAAGCCAACAGAGACGCCCAAAAAGCCCCTTCCGAGAATACAAGCTCCGAAAGACGACACATAACATACACGCACACACACACTCCAGTCATCCTAAAATGTTAATAATGGGAACAGAAAACAGCATTCAGTGGAACTGCAGAGGCCTACTTAAAAATCTAATGATGTTAACGAGATGCTGCATGGTAATCAGCCAAGCATCATGTGTCTCCAAGAAACACCGCTCAATCCCAAACAAATTTCTTCAATAGGTACATAGTATTCACAAAGGACAGGGTTGGCTGCACACACTCTTCGAGTGGTGTGGCCATTGTCGCCCGGAACTCATTAGCCTGCCACCTCCTCTCTTTGAACTCTGTCCTTGAGGCTGTAGCCATCCGCACGATAATATTTAAAAGGTTCATAACGGTATGCTCCATCTTCATAGCCCCTGACTTCCAGCTTTTGAGCTCTGATTTCGAGGGCCTTGTAGATCAGCTACCCGACACTTTATTCTCATAGGTGACCTCAATGCACATAATCAACTCTGGGGCTCTTCCCGCACGGATGCGCGTGGTCGCCTCATGGAGAAATTTTTAACATCTTTAGGAGCATGCCTATTTAACAAAAACAAACTTACATACCGTAATATTGGACACAACGCTTACTCACACCTCGACTTGGCTATTGGCTCTGCAGTACTCTTTCCATTTCTTCAGTGGGACGTTGGCACTACCCGTATCGTAGTGACCACTTCCCATCCATATTAACACACATAGTTAATGGCCCGAACAGTTCCCCTTCCCATAAAAGGTTCAATAAAGCTGAGTAACGTGGAGTACATTTACAGAAACATCCAGACTATATCACACATGACACACCTACACGTGGAAGAAACTACCCAACTACTTACGACACACATTCTCGACGCTGCCGAAAAATCCATTCCCAGGTGTCCGGTGCCCCGCGCAACCCCAAGAGGCCCTGCTGGAATGAGGACTGCAGGCGGGCGCGAGAGGCCCAGAACAAGGCGTGGGGTGTCCTTCGTGGGTACCCCACGTCGGATAACCTTATCTCATTTAAATGGGCAAAAGCACTTGGGAAGCGCGTGCGCCGTGAGGCAAAAAGGGAGAGTTGGCGTACGTTCCTTGCATCAATAAATTCATACACCGACATTCACAGTCTGGACACATATGCGAAAGATCAAAGGACAAAAATCACAAACACAAAGCCTTCCCCTGGTTAGTACAACAGGGGACACACTGGAAGACCAGGCTAACACACTCGCACAACACTTCCAACATGTGTGCAGTTCAGCACACTACACCAACACTGTCATGATACAAAAAGCATCCTGTGAGAGGAATTCCGCGCGAGATAATAAGTCCACCTTCTCTTACAACACCCCCCTTTTCCGGCGGCCGCTTTTCTGATGGAGGCGAAAAGCAAAAACGCCCGTGTGAACGAGATTTCGGCGCACGATAAAGATCCCCAGGTGGTCAAAATTATTCCGGAGCCCTCCACTACGGCGCGCCTCATCGTCTGCGTTGCGTCGGCGCGTTAAACCCAACAATCAATCAACACCCCCTTTTCACTTCATGAGCTGAAGATTGCACTCAATACTTCTAAGACTTCAGCTCCAGGTGGAGACAACATTACATACACTACGATACAACACTCACATACAGACACACTTGAAACACTCCTTCACCTCTACAACAAATTATTTCTTTTGGGGCACCTTCCGGGGTCTTGGAGGGAGGCCATCATAGTGGCTTTTTTGAAAGAGGGGAAGAACCCTTCCTCTCCCGCAAGTTACCGTCCCATTGGCCTGGCAAGCTGCCTGCGTAAGCTCTTCGAGAAGATGGTAAACTGGAGACTGATGTACTTTCTTGAGTACAATGGCCTTCTCGAGAGCTGCCAGGCAGGCTTCAGGGCGGGACGATCCACCAACGATCAACTAGTTGCATTGGAGTCGCATGTCAAAGATGCCTTCCTTCACAAGCAGTATTGTATGACAGTATTCTTTGACCTGGAAAAGCGTATGATACCGCGTGGCGGTACGACATCCTCGGCGTTCTGAAGTCCTTTGGCAAGTCGTGTAATATGATAAACACGCTTGCCAGTTACTTGTCCGAAAGAACCTTTCGTGTAACAGTGGGAAGTGCACTCTCTGAGCGTTCATGTGCAGGAAAATGGCGTGCCGCAAGGCGGAGTATTTGAGTTGCACTTGTTTATTGTGAGAATGTATTCACTCAGAAAGGCATTACCACCATCAGTTTCCTGTTCAATTTATGTAGACGACATACAATTATCCTTTAAGTCTTGTAACCTGTCTATCTCCGAGCGTCAAGTCCAGCTTGGTGTTAACAAGCTAGCTGCCTGGGCAGATAGCAACGGTTTTAAATTTAATCCAGAAAAGTGTACTTGTGTTTTGTTTTCGAAAAGGCGTGACATTCGGCCAGATCCAAACATCAAACTCAATGGTGTCTCGATTCCTGTAAGAAATGAGCACAAGTTCCTAGGTGTAGTCCTTGACGAAAAGCTCACATTCATCCCACATATAAAGCAACTTAAACATAAATTCTTAAAGGCTATGACTACTCAAGGTTCTCCCACACACTTCATATGGTACTGACAAACTTCTTTTACATGTTTTTACTTGCCTAATAAGCTCACGATTGGACTATGGCAGTGTTGTTCGTGGGTTAGCAAGTTAAACATCCCTCAAAATGCTGGACCCGGTGCTGCATCTGGGGCTCCGCCTGGCAAGTGGCGCCTTCCGCACTAGCCCGGTCGAAAGCCTCTATGTGGAGTATAATAAATTGAACCTACAACGTCAGCGAGCATACAAAGACCTGCTTTATACTTTTAAAATCTCATCAATGCCTCACCATCCTTTTAAGTCATATTTTTACGATACATCCATACTCAACTCCTGCTAAATCGACCGTCATTCTCTGCACCCTTCTCTTACGGAGTTAGAAAGGAAGTGTCGGAGCATCCTGTCTCATTTTTAGATACCATCGAAACTTCTGTAACAGATTTTATAGCACCATGGAATCTCCACCCTGTATCATCCGACACATCTTTTATACAAATAGAGAAAAACCGAGCGCTCACATGTGCAATCCTGCAGCACTTCTTGCATCGGCAGAAGAAATACCAGTGTGCTGAATTTTACACTGACGCCTCCAAAACGGCCACTTCTGTGTCATGCGCTGCGCATGGACCGGGCTTTAATGCGAGTAGAACTCTGAATGGTATTAGTAGTATCAGAGTCCTTCAATGCTTTATTGGTCCCGAAAGTGCTCCGTGACTCAAGGGGAGAGCTTCATATGCTGCGTTTGGCCGCCGCGCGGTGGCGCCACCCTCTCACTGAGGTCACTCTTCGGGCGGCGTTGCGCTGGCTCGAACGGCGGAGCCGCGGCGAGTTGTGTTTGTTTTGTGCTGGAAAAAAATGTAACGTGCATATTACGCTCTTGTGATGCGACTTAAGTAGTGCAACGACGATGCCGAACATGTGTTGCGTCTCGGGATGTCGTTCCTTGTACAACGATACCACAGAAAATGTTTCCTTGTTCTGTTGACCGAGCGACGGGCATCTGCGTGATAAATGGAGGCGCGTCATTCCAAGGCAAGCAACGGGAGATTTCAGCTTCGATTATAAGTGTGTGACAGTGTGTGGAAGTGCACTGTGTGTGAGAATGGAAAAAGCAATGTACCCTTTTGAGAGCACCGTGGACCAAAATTGTCCAAGGCTAACTTAAAGCCGGATTGTTGTCATATGAGTCAGGTTGTAGCGGTGCTTCATTACCTGTTTGCAAACTTGTATAACCTTGCGCTCAGACTCGCGTGTAAAAAAGCTTTGGGACGTCCTTGTGCTTTTACTTTTCATATTTCCGCGAATTATCCCTTAGGGTTCGTTTTGTTTGTTTTGTAACCGCGTGTGGCCGATTCCGGTTTCTTATCTGGCGTTTCAACCGGAGCGCCCGTTTGCTCTTTTTGTCGTACGTCCCATCGGGCAATATTGTTTGATATGGAAAGGGTGCCACCTTGTCGCTAGCTTGATTTTTGTTTCTTCGACAATGTTCTCGATCCTATTTCCATGGATCTGAAATTAATAACGTTCCGAGAGTAATGAATGCATAGCAAACGCCGGGCAACTCACTTTATCAACGTTCATCTGTGCACGTCACACTGCGGACTGCTTCTTCGACGTTTGTTTCATTCTAGTCTTTTGTAGTGCAGGAGCTCGCTAGCTCGCTGCGTTCAGAAAAGCTTTGCGTCGTTCTTGGCTAAATGCAATATTCTATTTTCTCCGTGTGCTGCACATCGCAGCGAGAAAAAATAAATTTTTGTACGCTGCACCACGCTCTTTTGTCTCCCTTCGTAACATCGAAATTTTTTGTTGCGTGTGATAAAATCAGTTTTCTTTTTTCGCTTCCTGTTTTTGCAAGGATTGCAAAGCGTGGAAGCAGAAAGACACATGGTGTAACATATATCTCATCGTGTTTTGATCCTTCGCGTTTCTGCAGCGTTTTTAGAGGTTCTCAAGTATTTACCCACTCATCGAAACGACAATACTATTGGGCTATCTCTTTTAGCGTTTTGTGCATTCCAGAGCAATCAACGGAGTCATTAGCGTAGTCGGAAACGACGCTTACTTGTTTTTTTTTTAGTTTTTTTATTGTATTATCGATAGGCCCGCAGCAGTCCGTGACTACACAGCTACCGTATGTGTGGTACTTACAACTTCGCTTAAGAAAAGGAGCAATATAGATTTAAAAATCCGTAAACACGACGGCGCAGCGCTTGTGCCAGAGCACACAGAAGCCGTTGCCGTTCGCTGCTGAAGTCTACGGTAATTTACTTCAAAAAATAAAACCCCATTGAAGGCAGGTGATATGCACAATGACTGGACTATTCATCGCTAACTGCTACGAAAAAAAAAACACTTAATCAGCGCGCAGACACCAAAAGCAGCAAGCGTTTGCCCGCCAAGAGCTGGCAAATACGCCACACGCGCGGCGGCTGGGTGCCCTTCGTGCGGTGGTGGCGCCTGTAGTGGCGCACGCGGTCCCTATATGAAACGAGCGCCGAAGTTTCGTGACCGTAAAGCATTGAAGGACTCTGGTAGTATCTTTACAGCTGAGGCCTATATGGTATCCTTCTTGTTGCTAATGATATTGTCACGAAGACAAGGACGATGCAGTTGTGTTGAATGAGAAACACGTTTATTGGAGCGAACTTGTGCTCCCCTAACAACTCAAAAGAATACAGAGGCGGCGAAGCAGCGGTCAACAAAGTGACTTGCACAGGCGAGTGTCGGCCCCTGGCCCTGACCAGATTACTAATAAGATTCTTCGGCAGTTGGATGACTCATCCATTACTGGAATCACGGCACTTTTTAATGAATGTTGGACACAGGGTAAAATTCCGGAAAAATGGCGAACGGCCAAGACCATACTCATTCCAAATCCTGGGAAACCGCCACACATCGATCATCTCAGACCCATATCCCTAACATCGTGCATAGGGAAACTACTAGAGCATGTTGTTTTGACCCGACTCACTGAACACGCCGAAGAGACTCAGCTGTTCCCTCACACCATGCTAGGATTTCGCCCTCATCTATGCACTCAGGATCTTATGTTGCAACTACAACATCACATTTTGGATTCGGCATACGCGCCAAAGCACACAACTAAGGTTATCCTCGGCTTAGATATCTCCAAAGCCTTCGACACTGTGCGACACTCGGTCATACTACAGATGGTGAACAAGAATGGCTTTGGAGAGCGCACGTACAACTACATTAAATCATTCCTCTCATCTCGTATACTCACCCTTCATTTCGGAAACATCCAATCGGACCCAATTAAACTGGGTAGCCTAGGAACGCCCCAAGGATCAGTACTGTCACCTTTCTTGTTTAACCTCGCCATGAGGGACCTTCCGGCCGTTCTCTCGGACATACCCTACCTACATCATTCCATATATGCAGACGACATCACCCTGTGGGTTGCTCGAGGCTCCGACGGCCAAATCCAGGAAGCCCTGCAACGGGCAACCCAAACCGTTGAGGAGTACGCAGCCGTGCGCGGCTTGTCGTGTTCCCCCCAAAAATCGGAGCTTTTCATCTACAAACCAAATCATAAAATCCCACCAATAATAACCGTAACCACATCATCAGGAGCCAACATTCCCATAGTTCACTCCATAAAGGTTTTGGGACTCCGCCTAAATGCTAATGGCCGGCATACAGATGCACTCAGAGAGATCGAGAAGGGGGTATATCAAACCACCCGACTCATCTCCAGGGTTTCGACGAGGCACAAGGGCATCAAGGAGTCCAACCTCATAAAGATGGTGCAGGCCTTCGTCATCTCGCGCGTTACATACGCATTGCCGTTTCTCACCCTGCGGAAGACGGAGCAGGAGAAAGTTGATAGCCTCATCCGTACGGCACACAAGCGAGCGCTCGGCCTCTCCCAACACACATCAACTGCAAACCTACTGCGCCTCGGGATACACAATACCCTCTCCGAACTTATAGAGGCACAGTGAACCGCACAGCTAGAGAGGCTTTCTCCTAGCTCTGCCGGTCGGTGCATCCTGAGGTCTTTGGGCCTGGTACCCCAAACACCACACTACACGCGACTTGTTGCCATTCCGTCTCCTCTGAGGAATGTCATCAGAGTGTCCCCAACGCCTAGGCGAATGCACCCCATCCACAATAAGGAACGCCGTGAGGCAAGAGCGAAGGCCCTTGCCAAACAACACCCACCGGGGTCTCCTGTGGTATACACCGATGCCGCCCCATATCAAGACAGGAACGCATCGGTACTAGCGGTGGTCGACTCCAAGGGGAGCCCCATCGCTACAGCATCTGTAAGCTGCACTTCCTGCACAGAGGCAAAGGAAATGGCAATTGGCCTAGCCATAGCCCACAGCCGGTCTCCGCATCTTAACATCATAACCGATTCTAAATCGGCCGTACTAAATTTTTTAAACGGCAGGGTATCATCTAGAACCTTGGCAACCATCTCGCAAGGGCCCACACCTCATAGCCGGACCTTCCGCATCATCTGGTCACCGGCACATTCTGGCCTGATGGGAAATGAGAGAGCCAATGAGACTGCTCGAGATATGGTTCGCCGAGAGCCTCATAGGACCCCTGAAGATATCCCGCAACCTTTCGGCTATAAGGACCGTCTCCATACTTTCGGCGATATCCTTGACCATTTCCGCCAGGATCGGACAATTTTTCCACCACCGCATCAATCGCTCAGTCGAAGGCATGCAGTCCTTCTCAGGCAGCTCCAAACATTATCATTCCCCACTCCGCATCTCATGTCCATCATATATCCTGGCGAATATAAGGACGCTTGCCCCTTTTGTTCTGTGGAACGAGCATCACTTCACCACATCATTTGGTCATGCCCATTAATACCCGCATCACGTAGAAGAAATCATCCCATCCTTCATAACATATCATCCTTAACCGAGTGGGAGGCTGCCATCTCTAGCCAAGCTCCCCACGTGCAAGAAGCCCTCGCCCAGTTGGCTGAAGACACCGAGCTCCCAAAACACCAGGAGCCCCGCTGTCTAGATGACTGAGCGAACAGCTCAGTGGTGCAATCACCACAACTTTTGGGCAAAATAAAGTTATTACTACTACTACTACTGTCGTCGAATCGAATGCCCCGGCGTCCGCCCTGCAGGCTTTTTATCTTTTGGCGCGCGTGGTTCTCGAAACGTTGATTCGCATCGAGAACATAGTAGATCCAAGAAGATTATTCTGGGCTGTTCACGTTAGATCGGAATGCTCTCCCTATCACGACAGATAACACATGCAGCACAGAAAGAAAGAATGGAACACGCGCTTCCCTTGGCGCAGAGATAACACAGACCGGCGCAGCCGGGCGGTAAAAGCAAAACACAAATAAACAAACCCAATGTATGGTTCGCGGCATTACCCGCCCCCTCTAAGAGTGCATCGACGCGATGCTAACATAAGCGACAGTCCGAACAAATGAAAATAAAAGTTCGTCATCGTCCGTAGAAAGGTTTTAAGCGAACCACGTGGACGACTTCAGGCCGCGTGCGTCGTCGTGATGTGCCGGAGTCACCATCGGGGATCACTTCGTAGGTAAGTTGGCCAACACGTCGTAGAATCTGGTAGGGTCCGAAATACCGTCGCAGGAGCTTCTCACTGAGTCCGCGTCGTCGGATGGGAGTCCAAACCCACACACGATCCCCTGGTTGGTACTCGGCGTCTCGGCGTCGGAGGTTGTAGCGGCCCGCATCCACCAGCTGCTGGTCCGTTATACGAACTCGAGCGAGCTGGCGGGCCTCCTCCGCACGTTGAAGATATCCGTGGACGTCGGCGTTGAGTTCGTCGTCTTCTACGTGCGGAAGCATGGCGTCGAGCATCGTAGTCGGCCTTCTACCGTAGACAAGCTCGAACGGCGTCAGCTGTGTCGTCTCCTGGATAGCCGTGTTGTACGCAAACGTGACATACGGGAGCACTTCGTCCCAAGTCTTATGTTCAACGTCAACGTACATTGACAGCATATCTGCGATTGTCTTGTTCAGACGTTCTGTTAGTCCGTTCGTTTGGGGGTGGTACGCCGTCGTTCTTCGGTGATCCGTGTTGCTTTAGCGTAATACTCCTTGCATCAGCTCCGCAGTAAATGCCGTTCCGCGGTCTGTAATTAGGACTTCCGGGGCTCCATGTCGCAGCACAACTTGGCTTATAAAGAACTTCGCCACTTCTTCTGCAGTCCCCCTCGGAAGAGCGGCGGTCTCTGCGTAGCGCGTCATGTAGTCTGTCGCTACGACAATCCACTTGTTCTGTGATCGTGACGTAGGGAACGGGCCTAAAAGGTCCATTCCAATCTGTTGAAATGGTCTCGATGGGACGGCGATCGGTTGCAGAAGTCCGGCGGGTCTTGTTGGCGGCGTTTTTCGTCGCTGGCAGTCACGGCAGCTCCGGACGTAGTGGGTGACGTCAGAGGTAAGGCCGGGCCAGTAGTACCTCGCCTTGATTTTTCCAATAGTGCGGGCTGTGCCCAGATGTCCGGAAGACGGGTCGTCGTGGCACGCTTCCAAAATTTCGTCACGAAGGTCCGCGGGGATGACGAGAAGGTAATTCGCTCTTGTTCCAGGGCTGAAATTCTTCTTCACAAGGACGGAGTTTCTCAGGCTGAATGCTGGTAAGCTGCGTTTTAAGGTCCTAGGAACGGCAACGTTGCATCCCTCTAGGTACTCGATTATGACGCGTAAGTCGGGGTCGGCACGCTTCTGGGCGGCTAGGTCGCTCTCCGTCACGATCCCGAAGAACGCGCTGTCTTCATCAGAGTCTTGTGGTGGTGGGTCGACGGGGGCGCGGGACAGGCAGTCGGCGTCGGAGTGTTTCCTGCCGGATTTATAAACGACTGTAACGTCGAACTCTTGCAGGCGCAAGCTCCACCGCCCAAGACGGCCAGAGGGGTCCTTCAAATTGGCGAGCCAACACAGCGCATGGTGGTCTGTTACAACCTTGAATGGCCTTCCATACACGTATGGGCGAAATTTTGAAATCGCCCATATAATAGCCAGGCACTCTTTCTCAGAGGCAGAATAGTTTTTCTCCTCCTTCGACAGACCACGGCTAGCATAGGCGATTACCCTTTCGCAGCCGCTTTGCTTTTGGACAAGGACGGCACCCAAGCCTATATCACTGCCGTCCGTATGCATTTCCGTTTCGGCATTTCCGTCGAAATGAGCGAGCACGGGCGGGCTTTGCAGGCGTTTTTGCAGCTCGCCGAATGCTTTTTCTTGGTCGTTTTCCCAGCTGAAAGGGGTGCTATCTTTCGTCAAGCGCGTGAGTGGCTCTGCAATGCGTGCGAAGTTTGCGACGAAGCGCCGGTAGTATGCGCACAGCCCGAGAAATCTCCGCACGCCCTTCTTGTCTTTCGGCCTTGGGAAGTTCGCGATGGCTGAAGTTTTTGCCGGGTCAGGTAGGACTCCCGCGGCGTTGACGACGTGGCCCAAGAACTTGAGTTCCCCGTATGCGAAACGGCACTTTTCAGGCTTCAGCGTCAACCCCGACGTACGAATGGCCTCGAGTACAGACTCCAACCTTGCAAGGTGTTCGTCGAAAGTCCGGGCGAATACCACTACGTCGTCGAGGTATACGAGGCAGGTGTGCCACTTAAGGCCAGCTAGCACAGTGTCCATGACTCTTTGAAACGTCGCTGGTGCTGTGCACAGCCCAAACGGCATCACCTTGAACTCGTATAGACAGTCTGGGGTTATAAATGCAGTCTTCTCTCGGTCTCTCTCGTCCACTTCAATTTGCCAGTAGCCGGTCTTCAGGTCCATCGATGAGAAGTACTTCGCGTGGCAGAGGTGGTCGAGGGCGTCGTCGATTCGGGGGAGGGGGTACACGTCCTTTTTCGTGATTTTATTCAGTCGCCGGTAGTCAACGCAAAACCTTAATGTGCCGTCTTTTTTCTTTACGAGTACGACGGGCGCAGCCCAGGGGCTTTTCGATGGCTGTATAATGTCATCGCTCAGCATGTCGTCGACTTGAGTCCGGATGGCTTCCCGTTCGTGTGAAGAGACGCGGTACGGTGACTGTCGGGTAGGTCGGGCTCCATCTTCGGTTATTATTCGGTGCTTTGCTAGAGGGGTCTGACGTAGTTTTGCGCTCGACGAAAAACATTCGCTATAGCGACGCAGCAAAGCCAATAATTTTTTCCGTTGTTCTTGCGGTAGCGCCGGATTCACGTCGAATGGCTGCGGGAGCTTGAATGTTTCTACGGGTGTGCGTTCAAAGTCGGCGACTGCGATCACATCACTTGCTTCTTGCGTTTCTTCGAGGAACGCAATTGCAGCTCCCTTGTTTAAATGCTGGTACTCTTCGGTGAAATTAGTGACCAAAACGTGCGATTGGCGTTGCTTAAAGTGCGCAATGCCTCTTGCGACGGAGACACCGCGGTCGAGAAGCAACCTTCGATCACTCTCTACGATAGCGTCGATGTCAGAAGCAGCATCCTCACAGTAGACGGCGATCATCAAGCTTGCGCGGGGTGGCAGGGTGATGTGATCGTCGGCGATCCTGACAGCAGCACGGTGATCGGGGTTCGGCTGCGGCGTCGTGGAGTGATTGGAGGAAAATGTTATCGACTTGGTCTGCAGATCAATTATTGCGCTGTTGTCCGTCAAAAAGTCAATTCCGAGAATCACGTCGCGGGAGCAGTTAGGACGCCGCAGGGTACGTTGTGCCGTCTATGGTGACGCGCGATGTGCACGTTCCACTTGGCGTCACGAGGTGGCCTCCTGCTGTGCGTATGTGCGGACCGTCCCATCTGGTCATAACTTTCTTCAGTTTAGACGCAAATGGTCCGCTCATTACCGAATAGTCAGCTCCCGTGTCTACGAGGGCGACTACGTCAAAGCCGTCGATGGACACCTTGACGTCAGATGCAGTCGTCCTCGAGTTCCGGGTTCGTCGGGGCGTCGTATCTCTGCTTGTACGTGTTGATGGTCGGGCACTGTGCATCGTCGTTGTCGTCGTCTTCTCAACGGGCGTCTCGGTCAGGTCGGGTACGCGTCGCGCCGTGTAGCTGTCGTCGTGTTCGGGAGTCTCGTCAGGGTTAGGTCGGGTCGTCGGGATGAGGGCATGTCGTGAATCACTGTCTTCAGCGCGTCCTTGCGTCGTTGGAGGGTTTCTAGTTTTTCGCCGTAGAGCAACTTCACCTCCAGAAGTTGCCGCCTTTAGTTTCCCCCGCGTGGGCTGGGGGACCTTCCACGGGCGAAGTCAGCGTTGCTACGGCGGTTCGGCGATTGGTAGGGGTAGGGCGACGGCGAACGGTTGAAACGCGCTGGGCCACGGCTGGTTTCAGATAGATACTCGTCGATCTCACGTGGTCGTTGGCCAGGGAGAGGGCGAGGTGCGTCGACGGAGAAACCACGCAGGCCGAGTCTCTTGTATGGGCATTGACGGTAAATGTGGTCGGCCTCTCCGCAGTGGTAGCACAGAGGACGGTTATCGGGAGTTCGCCATACGTCCGTCTTCCTCGGCGTCTGGTTTCGGGCTACCGGGGGTCGGGCGGGTGACAGTGGGCGGCGGTACGGCGGGGCCTCTTGACGGCGTGTTGGAGAAGGGCGGGGTCGACGAACAGCCGCGGAGTATGTCATAGCTTGTGGCTCTCGGGGTACCTCGGATGGCGTAGAAGTTCCCGACGCTTGTTGCACTTCTTCTTTAATCACGTCGGTGAGGGAAGCGACTTGGGGCTGCGGCGGCGTTGGGAGAAGTTTCCGCAGCTCCTCTCTCACTATTGCGCGGATAGTCTCGCGTAGGCTGTCGGCCGGGATCCGCGTGCTGCCAAAGTCGTTCGCATTGGCCGCGCCAACAAAGTTGCGGTCATACTGCTTAGCACGCATTTCGAGGGCTTTCTCAATGGTGCTGGCTTCGGTCACGAATTCGGCGACGGTTTTGGCCGGATTTCGGACAAGTCCAGCAAACAGTTCCTCCTTCACTCCGCGCATTAAGAAGCGCAACTCCTTTCTTCCGTCATTTCGGGGTCCGTGCGGCGAAATAGCTGCTTCATCTCCTCAACGAAGATCACGACACCTTCGTTGGGGTGTTGCGTGCGCGTTTCCAACAAAAGGGCGACTCTTTCTTTCCGCGCGACGGTAGTGAAGGTCTTAGTAAACTCGCTTTTGAACTGAGCCCAGTTTGTCAAGGAGCTCTCGTGGTTCTCGAACCAAGTGCGAGCCGAATCTTCCAAGTAAAAGAAAACGTGCCGGAACGTTTCTGCGTCGTCCCACCTGTTGAATTTCCGGACGCGCTCCAGTTTCTCCAACCATTCTTCTGGGTCTTCTGCGGGGGCTCCTCGGAACGATGGCGGTTCCCGGGGCTGCTGCAGGACGATTGGGGACGTTGTTTCTTGCACCATGGTGTTGGTTGCAGCGTTCCTTTTCTTGGGCCCTTCTGGCATCAAACCGAACTCGGGCGGTAAATCTTGCAGGCGGGGGCTGGCTCTTGTTGGACTGGCTTGGCGGCTTTTGGAGGTTGTAGTGGGCATGAAGGGTGCGTACCCCAAACCTCCACCAGATGTCACGAAGACAAGGACGATGCAGTTGTGTTGAATGAGAAACACGTTTATTGGAGCGAACTTGTGCTCCCCTAACAACTCAAAAGAATACAGAGGCGGCGAAGCAGCGGTCAACAAAGTGACTTGCACAGGCGAGTGTCGTCAAATCGAATGCCCCGGCGTCCGCACTGCAGGCTTTTTATCTTTTGGCGCGCGTGGTTCTCGAAACGTCGATTCGCATCGAGAACATAGTAGATCCAAGAAGATTATTCTGGGCTGTTCACGTTAGATCGGAATGCTCTCCCTATCACAACAGATAACACATGCAGCACAGAAAGAAAGAATGGAACACGCGCTTCCCTTGGCGCAGAGATAACACAGACCGGCGCAGCTGGGCGGTAAAAGCAAAACACAAATAAACAAACCCAATGTATGGTTCGCGGCAATATCCTTCGAAGTCATAGTCCGAAATCCATTATCTATACAGATTCCCTAAGTGTTGTGCGTGCATTATCGTCACCAGTCTTCCAAAAACCATGTACTCAATCTTGTCTTCAATGCCAAATGTCTGTTTATGCTCGCATGTTTGAACTCGTCCTTTGCTGAGTCTCTGGCCACTATGGTATAGCCGGGAACGAAGCCGCGGATCAAATGGCCGCTGCTGGTACACTTTTGAATAGAGTAGACATAACAACATTACCCTATACCGACGTCAAACCATACATCAGACAACTTAGCAAAAAATGGCAAACACACTGGAGTGCACAGACAGACAAGTTTTTATTTATTTATTTATTTATTTATTTATTTATTTATTTACCCTCAAGGCCCGAGGGCATTACAGAGGGGAGTGGGTACATATATGCATGTACAGCATACAAATCAACATACAACAACAGAAAAATTGCAATCAAGTAACATCGCTTACTACAGGGTTGAACTAAGGCTACGTACAAATAAAATTAGTGACAGCAACTTTAAATAAAGCAGCATCTTTGATACCAACAATATCATGACGAAGATGATTCCAACATACAGAAGTTTTTGGCACAAATGACTCCTGAAAACACTTGGTGTGCGCTGACGGAAGTCCTACTTTATGGCGATGATCAATGCGAGTGGAAACGTAAGTTGGTTGGGCCAATAATCTATTTCTGAGTAATGGATTGGTGAAGTAAATTTTGTGAAATTGACACAGTCGAAACACTTTCCTGCGAAGAGACAGTAGGGGTAATGCTAGTGTGGTTTTCATTGATGTGACGCTCGAGGTGCGATGGTAATTAGAAAAGATGAAGCGCGCTACCCGATTCTGCACTCATTCTAATTCGTAGATAAGCGAGTCATGACAAGGGTCCCAAACAGATGCTGCATATTCTAATTTGCTACGTACCAATACTTTATAAAGTAAGAGTTTCAAGGAAACGGGTGCCTGATTAAACTTTTTTTGGAAGGTAGCCCAACGTGCTATTAGCTTTAGCTGCAATATATTCAATGTGTGTCTTCCAAGATAATGTAGAAGTTATGTATATACCCAGATACTTATACGAATTTACTGCTTCGAGAATAACATTATTAATTTGATACGCCCTGATACTAGTGCTGTGACGGCTAATGTGCATGTAATTGCATTTGTTAACGTTTAACGCCATGCCCCAAGTCTCACGCCATTTCTGAACCCGATCCATATCTGCCTGCAATTCTAAAATGTCTGAATGACCCTTAATTGTCCGATAAATTACGCAGTCATCTGCGAAAAGACTGACTGAATAAGTAATGTTTAGAGGCAAATTTTTTATATAGACCAGAAAGAGCAATGGTCCCAACACAGAGCCTTGTGGGACCCCAGAGACAACCGGGACCCTGAGCGAGTCAAAGTTATTAACAGTTACAAATTGGGAACGGTTACTGAGAAAAGCAATCGCCCACGCGAGGACGTTATCATCTATATTGAGGCTCCGTAATTTTAAAATGAGTAAATCATGAGGTACTTTATCAAATGCTTTTGAGAAATCTAAAAAGATACAGTCAATGGGTGTGCCGTTGTCAAGAATAGAACGCAAATCGTGAATAAAACATAATAGTTGCGTTTCACAGGAAAAGTTTTTACGAAATCCATGCTGCGAATCAGTAAAGAAAGAATTGCCCTCTAAAAATTTTACAAGCTGCGAATAAATTACGTGTTCCATTATTTTGCATGATATCGAAGTGATCGATACTGGTCTGTAATTTTCCGGACAAAGTTTATCACCTGACTTAAAGAATGGAATAATTCTTCCCACACTCCAATCATCCGGAAGACAGCCTGCTTCCAGAGATTGCTCAAATATTTTTGTTAAGATTATGGAGCTGTAGACTTTAGTGTTTATTAGAAACTTGGAAGTAATGTTGTCGATTCCGGCGGAAGACGAGATTTTAAGGCTTTCTATTATTTTTTGTACGCCTGCTGTGTCGAAACGAATTGCTTCCATCGGGAGATAACCACTCGCTTGATAAACAGGATTTGATCCTTTGTTGAGGAAACCCGACACTGCCGCCGCGAAGGTGTCACAGAGAATAACAGCGCAGTCATCTTTATGGGTTAACCCGTCCGAAGTTTTAAGTGTTATTTCGCGAGTATCTTTTTTATTCCCCACCCTCCAAAATTGTCTCGGGTTGTTGGCTAACATATTGGGGAGTGTGTTATTAAAATAGGTTTCCTTTGCTGCTTTTGTGGCCCTCCTGTATTCCCCATTAGCAACGTAGTAAGAATCCCATCTGGCCTGTGAGTTAGAAACTTTAGCGGACCGAAACAGCCTTTTTTTCTTATTAGCCAACCTTTTCAAAGATTGGCTATACCAGGGAGCATGCTTATTGGTGGTGACTAGCCTCAGGGGAACAAACGTTTCAGTCAGCTATGTTACTTTTTCTTTGAACAAATTCCAGTTCGAATTAACGGAACGAGCCTCGCATTCATCAAGATAGCTGTCCAGAAATAAACAAAGATCTTTATTGATGGCATCAAAATCGGCAGCAGCGTAATCTCTAATGTGCTTAATATAATTTTCATGATGAGGAACACAAACATCCATAGTGAAATGGAGCAAACAATGATCACTTAGTTGAGGCAAACAAAGTGGAGACATGAACAGGTCAGGCACGTTGGTTAACACTACATCTAAAACGCTCGAAGTAGTAGGCGTAATGCGGGTTGGTTGGGTAACAATTTGCGTAAAGTTGAAATCAGAACAAAAGCTCAAAAAATTATAACTGTCAGTAGAAAACGGACTTAACTGAGGTGCATCACTGGACCGAAATATATTTGGGTAGTTAAAATCTCTGGCTAAAAGGACTGGTACATTAGGTAAACGTTCCATAACTATGTTAACAGCATCGTGAAGGCTATTTACAAAGCTACATGTAATAACGCCACACTTGGGACAATACACCACTGACACACGTAATAGATACACAGAAGTCGTCTTGGCTAGATTACGGATGGGGCACACACATGCAACATACTCCCACCTGCTCACTGGATTGCCAAGACCTCTGTGTAGCAGGTGTGGAGACGGCCTATCCGTGATCCACATCCTCATACAATGCAAGGCACTAGAAATAACACGACACACACTTTTCACAACTACACATACAACACATTCCACTACACTCATCTTACTCTTTAGGGGACGACCCTATAGTCACCGACAAGCGTACTTTTAAGTTTCTAGCGATGTCAAGTTTTTACACCTCATTACTTACCATGCATGTTGAAACCCGGGCCCTTTGCACCAGTCATCTTCATTGCCTCTTATGTCACTTCACATATATTTTTAGTTGAATGTTTTACACTTACCATCACTTCGTTCTTATAAAACAACTTTTCCTTGGCGCTCTTTGCCCTTAGTAGGCCTTGCGCCATAAAAACCCCATCATCATCATCACCATCACCGTGTACGTGCACAGATTTCTTAGGGTCGACCCTTCTTGATTTTGTGCTCTTGTACTGTTGTGAATGTTTGCGCGTGCCCCAGCATGAAGAAAGAATTTAAAGCGTTTAATACATTACTGCATCCATCTACCCCCTTTGCTATGCTATCATGGACCGTAGGGATTCGTAACGACCTAGTGTTTTGGGTGTATGCTTACTTGAAAGGTCAAAAACAGTATGTCGACGTCTGTGGACAGACTTCACCTCATTCTCAAAGAATTCCGGCGTACCGAAGAGCAGTGTTGGGGGACCGCTTTTGTTGTAAATTAATAGCAATGATATTAATGTTATTATTGACCCGGTTAACTGACAACTATTTGCAGATTATCGTATCATTTTCCTTGATTGATTGATTGATTGATTGATTGATTGATTGATTGATTGATTGATTGATTGATTGATTGATTGATTGATTGATTGATTGATTGATTGATTGATTGATTGATTGATTGATTGATTATGGAGTTTCACGTGCCGGCGCAACGCAGGTGATGAGGCGCGCCGTAGTGGAGGGCTCCGGATAAATTTTGTCCACCCGGGATCTTTAACGTGCGCCGAAATCGCTAACACATGGGAGTTTTTGCTTTTCACCAGAAAAGCAGCCACCTAGGCACGGAAACGAAACCACGTCCTTGGGCTCAGCATCACAACGCCATAGCCACTGAGCCACGGCGGCGGGTCTTTCACTAATGTACAGGCGCCAGATCGTCAATTCACTCTGAACATTGCACTTAAAAATGTTATTTCGTGGTGCAAAAAATAGGGCATGGTGCTGAACTTTGATAAGTCAACAAGAAAAATCCCATTCAGTTTTCCTATTCAGCAAGTGTCCAACCCTTTAAAAAGTAAGTTAGTATAAATACATGGACTTAGCAATAAAAATAACTTGAGTTGCAATTCACACAATGCCGATGTTTCGTCCTCCGCGTTTCTAAAACCATGTTTTTAAGGCATAAACTCAGAGACGCCTCCTCGCATATGACACTATTAGCTCATAACACTTTAGTGCGGTCAAAGGTAGAATATGCTTGCATGATTCTAAATCCGCATACTAAATTTAAAATTTATCCCATTTGAAAAATTCTAAGACCAGCAGTCTGTTTTATCTACTCGTTCATCGTGGTGTGTCACATCAGAAGCAAAGCTAGGTAATGCAATCCAAACATTGCAATCACGACTACAGCGTATCCGCTTAATGGCATGGCAAATGCCATCTCTCCGGTTTAAAGCGAAGTCTCTTAACATCACCATGGCGTACATTTCTCAAGTGAACAACCATTTCACTGTCCGGCCGGCAGTACTGCGACGTTTTCATCTGTTGAGTAGCTGTGAAGGCTTGAATTTTGAATGAAGGCTTGAATACTCCCGTTCTGCGCACTAAACCTGCACCTCTCATTTTTTTGCCCTGCAGATGCCATGGTGTCGCCAGCGTAAAACCCGAGTCAGCACTACCTTTCTAAGGGGGCTTGAGTGCAGCCCTTCGGAAAGAAGTGCAGCACCGCGAGGAGCGTCGGTGTTTGTCTGTTTGTGTTTGCGCATGTTGCTATAATTTTTGTTCGAGTTTCTTTACCACGAACGATGCTTTTAGGGCGTGGCGCGGTGTTTTATTGTCATGCACAGACTGGGGAACATCCCACTGGGCAGCAGTTTTTCTTTGAAGTTAAACAAGCGGATTGGAAAGGGCCGCAGGTCTCGCTTAACCTGGTAGCGTTAGAGTAAAAGTGTGGAGGGGGTGGAGTGGGGGGCGTTGCAGAGTGCACGCCAGAAGACATGAAGGTGAAATGAACACGTAGGTGTAACCGGCCATGGTAATGAAGTGATTAGAGAGAAAGAGAAAAAAAAGCTTTGATGCTGAACAGCTTATCCCCATTAACGGCGGGGCTCGCTACGTCCGAGGGGGTTGAATACAGTGAGGCGAAAAAAGAAAATTTGGGAAAAGGAGGCAACAAAAGCAAATAAGGATAAGGATAAGATAAAATGAGCGAAGAAAATTTTCAAAAGTACAATAACAGAAGACAAAAATTTCAAGGCCTCAAGGTTACAGAACCTCGGCCAATCCTGAAGCAGATAAGTCAAGAGCTTTTGCCTCTAGAACCGCGTCATCCTGATTACGCCAGGGTCAGTCAGATTTTATTGTATACAGAAGGTGTTGTAAATTGTATTTTAACTTCGCGCTGAACTGTCACGTGGTTAGAAAGAGCCGCGCAAGGAAGACGAGGATGAAGAGGCTGTACATGCAGCACGCAGCGCGAGCTGTACTTTTGCTTTGTCTTCGAAAAAAGAACACGACGACGCTTGCTGCGATGGATGGCGGGTTTTGCGTCTCTTTTCTTCGGCGCCACTAAAAGCCGAAGCGCGGTTTTCCCACATCGATTTTTGGTGCCTACGACCCGGGAATCAAGCCAGCGGCACGAGCCTTTTATTCCCGACGTGGGTGAGCTGCACTTCGAGCTGGACTGGCATGGAACGAGCGAAGCACAAGCGGGCCTCACGACGAGCCGTGAACTCAAGGATCATCAATGAAGTCAACCAGGTCCTGCAGTCGAATCAGTTCGACCTTTCGGGACTTCGAATCCTGCACGGACGCGTGCGTGCCAGCAACTTGGATCTTCGAGACCTGAACAACGAAGTTGAAAGAAACCTGACAGACGACCCAGCGGCGGACGACTACGACGTGGTCATGCAGTACGACGACGCCGCGAACAGCACCTTGGCGTTGCTCGAGCACCACATTGAAGTACTGCAGACCGCTGCAACGCCTCCGTCTTCGCTTCCACCTTCAGCCGGGGCCACTGCGTCTTCAGAGACAGCACTTAGCGGACACCAACTACCAACGCGTGAGTTCGGAGCGAGGCTTCCGAAGTTGGAGCTTCTTCGATTTGACGGCGCGGTGACCAAATGGCAGCCCTTTTGGGACATATTTCGGCATTCAGTGCACGAGAACACGAAGCTGTCCAACGCTGATCGCTTCCATTACTTGATCTCCCTACTGGATGGATCTGCTGCGCAAGCCGTTGCTGGCATTCAGGTGACCGACGCCTGCTATAATGATGCGCTCGAAATTCTCAAGCGCCGGTTTGGGAACGTCAAAATAATCGAGCACAAATACCTGGAGAATTTGCGAATGCTCAAACCTGTTAGCTCAGCCAGCAACGTGCCTGCTTTGCGGAAGCTTTTGGACACGGTGGAGCTGAACCGGAGGGGTCTGCATAGCCTGGGAATCACAGAGGCATCGTACGCAGCTATGCTGAACGAGGTGCTGCTCAAAGTAATCCCAGCCGACATTGTGGTAGACTACTACAAAAAAGAAAGCACGGATAATGCCACAGGAACTACCCAGGCTTCATCTGATGAACTCGACAAGTTACTCAAGTTTCTCCAAATCGAGGTCGAGTGCCGAGAAAAGACTTCCCTCCTCAACGATTGGCGGAAGTCATCTGAACGCGATGCCCCACTCTTCAACAGGTCCCCAAAGAAGCAGACTCTGACTCCTGCCGCGGCGTGTCTTCAGAACAAGACGAACCCTCTTCCCTCGTCTTGCCTGTTCTGCTCCGCCACGCAGCACAAGACTGAGGACTGCACGAGCGACATGACCCTGGCAGAGAAGCGCAACCAACTGGTGTCCGACGGTCGTTGCTTCCGGTGCACGGCTAGAGGTCATCTAGTCCGTGATTGCCGACGAAGAGTGCAATGTCAGACATGCAAACGGCGACACGCCTCAACTATGCGCAACACTCGTTATGCGAAGACATCGTCATCCAACAGTGCTCAAAAATCCAATGCTACGATGCGGGTCGCCACCCAAGGCTCTTCAGCTCCTCGTCTAATAAATGACGTGCTACTCCAGACGTTTCGAGCATGGATGACGACGCCGGAACGTTGTTGTTACATACGTGGAGTACTTGACAATGGGAGCCAGAGAACGTTCGTGAGAGGGAGTGTTGTTTCTAAGCTAAAGCTTCCTGCTGTCGCCGAAACCGAACTTGCCATCAGTGCCTTTGGTAGAACCAGCGGCCCGAACCGTCAGTACACAATAGTAAAGTTTGTGCTCCGCAGTCAGCACGCCAGCCTGACTGTCGACATTGAAGCTATCGTCGTGCCCTTCATATGCGAACAGATGGCTGAACCACCTAGTGATAGCACGTTTCTACAAGCCATGGCTGCCGATGGAAAACATCTGGCGGACGAAGTCGTATATCCCGGCATAAATCATGAGCCAGGCGTGAGTGTTCTCATTGGCTCAGATCAACTCTGGAAGTTGATGCCGAGTACCAGAGAAACTAAGTGGGACGAAGACAACCCTGCATTGATCGCAACTAGCACAAAGATGGGCTGGACTCTGCAAGGCCCTTTACCTAGCGGTGGAGGTACACGCAACAAATCGAGCAGCCAAGTGTGCGTTCTTCGAACGAATTCCCACTTTAGCGGCGAGATTTTTCCGCCACTGCAAAGAGTTCTGGACCTCCAAGACCCAAGTCCTCAGGTGAATTCCTCCGAAACGACCAGTCCGGACGACCTAGCAAGCAAAGACATGTCTGCACAGAGCCTGTTTATGATTGAAATGTGGCGACATGGGCCTGAATGGCAAGCTGGTGCCGAAGAAGCGTCACCGCGAGGCAACGGTATTTCCAGAGAGTCGTCGGATGTTGTACGTGACTTTTCCCAGGGGACCCTCACTCATGACCTGCAACCTTTTTTAGAAAATCATGGGATCCTGAGATTCAATACACGTTCTAACAACGTGGTGGCTTCAAAAGGGGCAGTCTACCCGATCCTGCAACCCCCCAATCATCATTGCCGGAAGCTCATCATCAACAGCATGCACCGGACCATGCCCATAGTGATATCAACGGCACTCCTGCGGAACTGCGTGAACAGTTTTCGGTTATTGGGCAGACAATGTGTAGGAAGTGTCATTTCTAAATCAAAGTGTGTGCTGGTACAGCTGTTGTGTCGTTGGAGTTGGAGAAGGAAACTATGAACTTTGTCGGGCGCGGAGCATATTGTAAACTGTAGATAACCACGGGGCACTTATCTATCGATAATCATGTTGGGGCATGCAAAGTCGTTTACCAGGAGGTAGAGAAATGACGAGGCAAGTAGCTGTTGTGCCCGTTAGAGTTGGGCGAGGGAACTTTGTCGGGCGCGGAGGATGTTGTAAATTGTATTTTAACTTTGCGCTGAACTGTCACGTGGTTAGAAAGAGCCGCGCAAGGAAGACGAGGATGAAGAGGCTGTGCATGCAGCACGCAGCGCGAGCTGTACTTTTGCTTTGTCTTCGAAAAAAGAACACGACGACGCTTGTTGCGATGGATGCCGGGTTTTGCGTCTCTTTTCTTCGGCGCCACTAAAAGCCGAAGCGTGGTTTTCGCACAGAAGGTTCAGTACATTGTTAGGATATGCAGAAAGACGTCCCAAAGTCCGACTGCAACGGGCCCTCCTACAAATATAGATATACGGGATTTCATAAAGTGCAGCAAACAGGGAATTCAAGTAAAAGTGTGTTTTAACATAAATATATAGACAATTGTTTGTTCATTGCCAACATTGTAGATGTTATGCTCCAAAACACGAGTGAACATAAATATAAAGATAAAGGCACTAAAGAACCAATATCTACAAAACTGAACAACGAAACAATGAGTAAAATACTACTACAGTAATACCTCCTTAACTCGAACTCGCATATCTCGAAAAATCGGCAAAGTCTAAATTTTCCGCGGCACTGAACCGCATCATATACGTCCCATCCATTTGTTGTCATTTATTTCGAAGCATTTTTGGGCGAAACTGCGGATATATTTAAACCTTGACTGAGAGTGACGAAAACTTTGCCGCCGCGGACCGTTTCACAAGATTCGAGTGTTGCTGCCGCGCCTAAGTTCCTCGATTTTTTTTTTCTGTTTTCCCCGATGTTTTCCCCGAGCGTGAAGTCTGAGCCTAAAAGCATATCAACTTCGTCAAGCACCCCTGTGGCACGTCGTGTGACGGTTGAGACATGCGCATAGGTAGAGTACTAGAAGATAGAGTTGTATCGTGCGGAGAAAAACGCAATGGAGAGCAGCGGCAGGGAAGAACGGCTCATGCAATGCGTGAAGCAGAGTCAAGAGGACTCCTTACTAGGCCAGAGTGCGACCGCAAGGTGGACCAGCATTACGCAGTTCTTTTCTGCTAAGTAAAATTGCAGTGCCACAAAACCTAGCCAGTTAACATATTTTAAGTGCGAATGTACTTCTTAAGCGAGCCTGAATCGTCCGCCGCCGTAGTCCGCATAGCAACAGCTGCGGGTGCGCGCGCTTCTCGTCTTCCCTAGCAACGGGGGGAGATGGGCGCGCGCTGCCTGGCCAGGAGTGGGGGATTGGCCAGGAATCGGGCGTGAGAAGGGCTAATGCACCCGCTTAAAGGAGTACTGACACGAAATTTCAAAGCTGAGATCCGCTCTAGCAATCAAGTACAACGACAACACAAATAGGTGTCTGTGAATAAATGCATCTTTCTTTCTTTGTAGTTGTGTGTGTGTGTGTGATCTCTCTTTCGCGAACATTACCGAACCGCGCAAATTCAACTCGTGCATTCGCACTTTCACATTCTTCCCCTCGGGGAAATGCGGGGAATTTTTTTTCTTTCAAACCATTATGAAAAGCAAGATTGGCGCAGTGGGTAGAGCACCATGTACATTGCGTTCCGCCCGCAGGGTCGAGGGATCGAAAGCTGGCGCCGGATAGTATTTTCTTTTTTATATAGTAGGGAGGGGTGCGGTGCGGACTACGGACGTCAACGCGGGTGACATCATGAGTTACTGAAATGCTCTGCATTTAAAAAGCCTGCAGAGCAGACCCCGGAGTACTCGATCGCCGACGCTCGCTTGCGTATGCGTCACTTTGCTGACCGCTGCTTCGCCGCCTGTGTATTCTTTGAGTTGTTAGGGGAGCTCAAGTTCGCTCCAATAAATTTGTTTTCCTTCACGACCACTGCGTCGTCTTTGGCATCGTGACATTTGGTGGAGGTGCGGGGTACATGAACCCTAAGCCATCTTCAAGCCGACAAGCGAGCCCAACTCGTGTCAGCCGCCGACAGCAAGGTCTTCAACCAGAGTGTGGACTGCTTCCGGACAACGTGAAGAAAGAAGACGACGTGAAAACCACCATGATCAACGCAGGCACCATGACCAGCGCTTCTAATCCTTCCCTCGTCCTGCGACAGCCTCGGGAACCACCATCGTTCCGCGGATCTCCCGGAGAGGACCCTGAGGAGTGGTTGGAGAAAGTGGAACGCGTCCGCATCTTTAACAGGTGAGATGACGAAGAAACTTTCCGCCATCTTTTCTTCTATTTGGAAGATACAGCCAGAACGTGGTTCGAGAACAATGAAAGCTCGCTAACCAACTAGACTCTCTTTAAAAACCACCGTCGTGTGAAAAGAACGAGCCGCACTTTTGTTGGAAACGCGCACGCAGCACCCCAACGAAGGGGTCGTGATCTTCGTTGAGGAGATGAAGCAGCTATTTCGCCGCGCGGACACCGAAATGGCTGAAGAAAAGAAGCAAGAACTCTTTGCCTGCCTTGTCCGTAACCCCCATAAAACGGCGGCTGAATTCACGTATGAGGCTGCCGCCTTGGAAAAGACTCTCGAAATTCGAACGAGGTAGTACGACCGCCCTGTGAACGTGCTGTTTTCGGAGACAATCGATGCCGCAACTGCAAGCTCCGATACATTGCGCGAGACCATCCGAGCAGTGGTAAAGGAGGAGCTTCGGAAGCTTTTTCCAACGGCGCAGCAACCTGAAGTGGCTTCCCTGACTGACGTCATCCGAGAAGAGGTTCAACAGGCACTGGGGGCTTCGACGCCATCCGAAGCACCCCGTGAGTCACAAGCGATGACCTACTCCGCAGCTCTTCGTCGACCCCGCCCTGCTCCAATCCGTCGTCAAGAGGCCCCGCCATACCGCCGTCCCCTGTCCCCCGCCCGACCCCCGGTAGTCCAATACCAGACGCCGAGGAAGACCGACGTGTGGCGAACGCCCGATAATCGCCCGCTGTGCTACCACTGCGGAGAGGCCAGCCACATCTACCGTCGCTGCCCTTACAAGAGGCTCGGTCTGCGAGGATTCTCCGTCGACGCACCACGCCCCCGACCCGGCCAGCGCCCCACTGAAATCGACGAATACCTGTCCAACACCAACCGAGGACTTTTTCTTTGCCACTTCTAACGAGAAAGTGCAATCAAGCATGAATAAAAAGCAACTAGGCGCCCCCTTAGTGTTAGCGCTGCCTTAGTGTTAGAGCTGTTATTCTACTCTATCCAGTCTACACCCGCTTTCAGAGCACACAATCCACACACAAATACTGCTCCATCTACCGCAGATTCAAATCTCACTTCCCCCATCACATGCTATTTTTCGCGCCCTTGCTTGTCTCTCTCACGTAGCCCCCCATGCTTCCGTGCTCCAAAAAACTTCCGCTGTTGCATCCAAACCTTGCAGTCCATCTGGCTTCTCAGGAGCACCTCTGCTACGTTGTCGGTATTAGTTGCCAATAAGGCCTACGAACATGAGTATTCCTTCCCCTTAGGCCCATGCCTAGATCACGTAGAAAAAAAAGGCTGTGACTAAAGTGCCATCCGACATTGCTTCACTCCACTAAAGTGAAGCCTGATTGAGTTACCTTGCCTACACTGCGTCTCACACTACTTCGCATTCCCCGATGTCTTTATATTGGCGATCTCACTGTGCTAGTCCTTTCTTAACGAAGCCCAACTTAACGTAACCTAACCTGACCACCCTAATGTTACCCAGACTGGATAAAGCTGAAAGTAACCTAATATAACGTAACCTAACCGCTAATGTAACGTTGTCCGCCAAAATACTTACAAACTAATTTATAGGAATGTGCGAATAGAGTTAAAACCCAACCTAACGAAATCAACTGGAACCACGAATTATTTCGTTAAATCGAGAACTTCGTAAAATCGGGACTGTCATAATACAAGCACTTCATTCCATAAATTCGATGTCTACAGGGAGGCGCATCCCAGCAGCTGCCAGGCCGCGGTAGGGTGGCTAGAATCTAGCCGCGGTGCTAGCCCGCCGATAGTTTAGCAATGCGCTAAAATTTCGCGGTGAAAATATTAAGTCAGCCGGGCTTCCCCTGAAGTCGTCGCCTCCCAGCAGGCGCGCGAAACACAGCGCTTTTTTTTTTATAACTTCCCTGCGAGCGGAACGTTCTTGTCTCTCGTATCCCCAAATCACGTAAACAGAGATTCCTCGAACTTTTCGTGCGGGGTGGTCTTGAGGTTCTTTTTTGTGGACGCCAGTCAAAATGAAGTGGCATGTACGATGGCGTCCTTTCCCTTCAAGATTGTGGAAAGCGTGCTGGCCTAGATGTTGTGGTCTACGCCACAGGACTGCTGAGTTCAAATCGTAGAGCTGCGTAAAAACGCAACTACATGCCTCTTTTTTTTTTCTGACGTGATGCAATGAACTTCATGGTGTTCTGACAAAACACATTCAAAATTTCTCATTTTAAAATGTCGATTTCTCTAAATACTTCACTAGATTGGGAATGACGCTGAATCTGTTTCGTTTGTTCGAGTCAGTGGTACAGGAACCTGCCAGGGAATCGTAATTTGTTCGTTAGATCAGGAAATCCGTACGATCGGGTTTTGTTAGACTGAGTTCTGGCTGTATTCGAAACTTTCCCATACCAAAGTGAATAGTACAATCTTTGATACGGCTTCGAATCAAATAGCACTAGTATTCTAAAGATTTGTAGAAACTTTCCAAGTATTTCGACACGTGCCGCCGTTCTCTGCTTGCGGGCGAAGGGCTTTCCCACACCGCTCTGGTGACGTGCGGATAAACAGCAAGAGGAAAGTGCTTTCGGGAGTAGCGCCTCTTATCGCCTTGGATTGGGTCAACTGCGCCCTTCTGCCACTCTTGTGGCGTCATGACTGGTCACGCTCAAGCTGCCATGCACAACACTCGTTAAATCCACCCCCCCTTCGGTTTATTGAAGCTGATGTTTTTATGTAAAACCTGTAGTGTTTTTTTTTTAATGGGACATAGGAAAAACGACGAAGTTGTCTAGCTTCGCAATCCTAGACACCGAGATAAAGCTTGTTGACGAGGATGTCTTGTCACTGGACTCCCAAAGCTGCAGAGTGACCCTGCACATTTAATTGTCCCTCAAGAGAGAATTGCTGGGCTAGTTGGTTCATAATGTCCAGAAAAGGGGGGAACCAGCGAGCAGAACGCAGGACAAGAGGAGGAGGCACACACACAACACCGCTGGACTAACAACTGGTTTATTCGGCAGAAACACATCACATTTATACGCCAAAACCTGCGCGCGCACACTTTTGAACAACGTGAAGAGCTGAACTATAAAGATAAGAATTCAAATTCCTTTTCCGTGATAACAACCGAAGGATCACTAACGCAACTCTGTTTATTCTTTCTTATTATATACGCTTCAAGCAGTTCGCGCTCACGTCTCGTTTTCCCACGACCGATCGTGCTAGCGAGGTGAAACCGTGGGGCACGATTCTGGCAATCTTTTACATGCAAAGCTAGATTGCTTCCCGTGCCCGAGCCTAAGGTTCCTCGGTGCTGCCTCAGGCGTTCATTTAGGCACCCGCCAATCTGCCCAATGTATATTTTTCCACAGGACAATGGGATAGAATAAACCACCCCCACTGCGCACATGGTGAACCTCGTCTGGTGGTTAGTTTTGCAAGTGTCAGCTTGCCTCGTCCCACCCGAGATTTGGGGGCACAGCCCAGAAAGTTTGCGGGGAGCAGAGAAAACCATGTTGACACCATATTTTTGAGCCACTTTTTTCAGCCCATGGGAAGTCTTGTGGAAGTAAGGGATGACTTCAAACTTATTTCTCCCTTCTTCCGCTGGGCAACCAGGCCTTGCAGTAAGTTTTTCCTTCATTTTCTTACCCAAGGATTCACCCACCGCCAGCAAAACCTGAGAGGGAAACCCAGACGCCTTACACCCTTATCCCTCACTTGGGCCAACTTTGCTTCCCACTCTTTTTAAATGTTTACGTTAGGCATAGCATTTATAGATTATGAGGAAGCGTTTGATTTCATACTAACTGCAACCGTGCTAGAAGCACTAAAAGACCAGGGAGTAGAGGAGACCTGCATGCGGTTTCTAGAAGACATATATAAGGAATGCACGGGCATGATAACCCTCCACGAGCAAAGCGATAAATTCCCGATCCGGAAGGGAATAAGACAGGGAGATACCATCTCGCCAAAAGTATTCTCAGCATGACTGGAGGGGGTAGTTAGAAAGCCTGAGTGGGAAAAGATAAGATTAAAAATAAATTGGGAATACTTGAGCCATTTGAGGTTAGCGGGCGACATAGTCTTGCTGAGTGAGATTGCAGAACACATACAAACAATGCTTCAGCTAGTACAATCAGAAAGCACGGCTGTGGGGCTAAAAATAAATATGAATAAATTTAAATTAATGAGGAATAAGCATGCCAAAAACGTCCTCTTCGGTATGAGAAACGATACGCTAGAAGAAGTAAATAAATATAACTACCTCGGACATATGGTAAGTGCTGACCCCAACCACAAGAAAGAAATCCGGCGCAGAATAAGTATGGGCTGGGGAGCACTTGGCAAGCACTCCCAAATAACGAAAAGTAAGCTACCTCTGTAATTCAAAAGAAAAATCTACAACCAGTGCATTCTGCTGGTGATGGCACACGGAGCTGAAACTTGGCGCTTTACTAAACAGCTAGAATGCAAATTTAGGTCAGCTCAACGGGCCATGGAACGAATAAAATTAGGAGTAACACTCAGGGACAAGAAACAAGCTACCTGGATCAGAGAATAAACTAGAGTAGATGATATCATAGTTCATATAAAGAAAAAGAAACCTACTTGGGTTGGCCATGAATTGGGACGAACCAACAATCGGTGGACAATTGAGGTAACGGAGTGGATGCCAAGTAGTGGGTCTAGAAGGGGAAAACCATTGACCCATCGGAGGGATGTACCAGAAATTTGGGGACTCGAGCAGCGCAGGACAGGTGCGGTTGGAGGCCAGCGGGAGAGGCCTTCGTACTGCAGTAGACACAAGTAGGCTGATGATGATGACATGTCATTCGCGGATCCCTTATTCAAAAAAATTTCACCATGTTTCCGTAGGGGAACCCTGAGTAGTATGCGAAGCAGTCATGGGGTCGACTCATGTTCCCATTTGTTTTCAGTTCGATCGCGGCGTTGCGGGAGGAAAATGAGGGGAGCGGAGCGTGCGCGTGTCATTTATACTGCGGAGCTACAGTGGCGCCCCCAGCGGAGTGTGCAGCGGCTACCGTCGCGTCTCTAACCCTAAGATGCATGGCATTATCACGCGCGGAGCCGCAGGTGTTGCCATTCGTTGCGCAATCCCGGAGAGGAGAGGAGCTTCGGAGGGGAGAGGAGGAATGCCGGAGAGGAGAGGAGCGTCGGAGAGGAGAGGAGGAGGAGGAGGTTCCGCATGCGCATTGGGGGTGTGGACGCCGCACAACGGGACGCACAACGGCGGAGGGAACAGGCGCGACCATAAGCTGCTCCGCATCTAAAATCGGGCATCCCTCAGTTTAACGACGACGATGGTTGAACGCGAAGTTTTCTTGGGGTGGATTATCGTCGTCTTCACACGGTGAGGCACAGGGTTTTTCTGTCCAGTTATTTGCACGTGCATTCACCCCTCTCCAAATCTAAACCGCTTTTACCAAGTCGAAATGGAGCAATCGGATAGACGCCGGCTTCATAACACGAGCGACCCGACCCAGGTTCGATTCCGGCCACAGGAAGTATTTTTTGACTTCACCCGTTTTCGCGTTACAGAAGCCATCAGTGAGAGCACTAAAGCTTCACTTTAATATTCTTGTTCGGGCATGTCAGGAGGCACAGTGATTGACAAAGCTGGTCGCATAAACGCACCACCACTTGCACCATCCACTGGTTCGCTTTGGAACTCCTATTCTCTTGAGCCACCACAAACACGTTTCGCTGTTTCGACGGACTGGCCCAAAGGTAGAGTCGTGCGTTTCCACACTAACTGTCACACTCTAAGAAATCGGGGGAGTAGTTGAAGAGTCCAACAGTCATTGTACTCCTGCAAGCGTTGCCGGACTCCCCTCGAAAGCTGCGGGGAGTTGGATGCAATGCTCGCTCCCCATGAGGAGGAGAGCAAAACTGACCGCGTACTCTTCTCGTGCGCGGCGGAGTGCAGCCCCAGTTCTGCTCCCGCACCAGTGAAGAGTAAACCTGCGTATCGTCTCCCATCTCCAGTACGAAGAGTAAAATTGCAATTTCATTCCTGTCCAGTGCGGGAGTAAGCATGGAGATGCACTCCTGCCATCTGCGCACACCAACTCATCAGCGATGTTTTATTTGCATACGAACGTATTATATAAAGCAGTCGTGTAAAAAGCGCCCGATTACTTCTGCCGCGCATTCTAAACGTGCAAGAATATGAGTTCGTGTAACGATTGCTCGCAGCGTTCAGTGGCGGCAGGCG
This sequence comes from Haemaphysalis longicornis, assembly GCF_048455015.1. NCBI lineage: Eukaryota > Metazoa > Arthropoda > Arachnida > Ixodida > Ixodidae > Haemaphysalis > Haemaphysalis longicornis. The sequence continues at coordinate 61,127,123 of NW_027526203.1, forward strand.
GCAAACCGAAGGAACTAATCTACGGACAGCTGCAGACGGTCGCTTTGGAAGAGTTTGACAGACGTACGCTTGTCCCGCGCCTAGTCGAGCTAAAAAAACGGATTGTAAATCTGAGATCGATTGAGAAAAATGATGTTGCAAGAAGTGAAGTCCGCGCTCTTCTGATAGCTCAAGCTGCAAGCGCAACACGAACCCGACCCAACAACCGTGGCTAGTGTCGCCGAGATAGGCATGTACGTACGATAGCTTTTATTAGGTTAAATAAAGGAAATCCGTACACATAACTGGTATTAACAGCAATATGGGGCCTGTCTGCAAGATGGGAGTGTGAGGAACAGGCGATATCACTGCGAGGGCATCTCAAATACACCCTCTACGGTGAAAACTATCTCGTCGGCTGACGAGCGACGATAAAAGCGTACACACCGATCGGTTGCTGGAACTCAAGCACCTTTGTTAAAGGGACACTGAAGTGAATTTGTCAAGCTCCCGTTTTTGCTCTCACTGCGTAGACTGGCTCGAATTAGCACACTTTTCATCGTTTATCCGGTTGAAAAATGGGTAATTATTTTACAAAGCGCGAAAGAAGAAAAACTACCATGCGCGGTTTGCGGCGGTCGCACCAACTAAGGCTGTGACGTTGGGGGGAGGGAGCACCGTGATTGGACGATGCCCAAGGTTAGCAATCAAACAAGTTTCGGTTTCGGTTCTGTAAAACACAACCGATGGCGTTGTTGGATGGGCATTCTCAATATCTCAGTAATCATCGTACCGCGCTTCTTCCATGTTTTCGGCTGTAAAATGCATAAGATAAGCCTCCCAGAACGGCTTGGAATCGTAACATTCACTAGCCGAGGCCTACGCAGTGCATGAACGCCCTCCGCGTCCCCGCAGACGCTCAAATGCCATGCGCTTTTCCCCTATATTTGGAGCTTGCCTCACTCATGCCTGTATCGTAAAAAGCGTGTTCGCACCAGGCCAAGGGTCTGTTGATTCTGGCCTGTGCCCACTGCCCGCAAGGAGTCGGTGCTTATGGAAACAGCACGCCAACGAGAACTCGCTAGCGCTCCAGTGCCAGCCTGCGCGCGATCTGTGAACAACAGGCTTTCCCGCTCAATTTAATCCAATCGCCATATAATTTAATACAAGCGCCAGCCAGTTTAATCCAAGTGCCATCTAATTTAATCCAAGTGCCATCTAATTTAATCCAAACGCCATCCAATTTAATCCAGGTGCCAGCGAATTTAATCCAAGTGCCAACCAATTTAATCCAGCTGTCAGAAGGTTGTAAAGGGACACTGAAGTGAATTTGTCAAGCTCCCGTTTTTGCTTGCACTGCGTAGACTGGCTCAAATTAGCACACTTTTCATCGTTTATTCGGTTGACAAATCGGTAATTATTTTACAAAGCGCGAAAGAAGAAAAACTACCATGCGCTGTTTGCGGCGGCCGCACCAACTAAAGCTGTGACGTTAGGAGGAGCCGCACCGTGACTGGACGATGTCCAAGGTGAGCAACCAAACAAGCTTCGGTTTCGGTTTCGGTTTCGGTTCTGTAAAACACAACCGTTGGCGTTGTTGGATGGGCATTCTCAATAACTCAGTAATCATCGTACCGCGCTTCTGCCATGTTGTCAGCTGTAAAAATGCATAAAGATAAGCCTCCTAGGACGGATTGGAATCGTAGCATTCACTAGCCGAAACCTACGCAGTGCATGAACGCCCTCCGCGTACCCGCAGGCGCCCAAATGTCATGCGCTTTTCCCCCGTATTTGGAGCTTGCCTCCCTCATGCCTGTGTCGTAAAAAGCGTGTTCGCACCAGGCCAAGGGTCTGTTCATTCTGGCCTGTGCCCACTGCCTGCAAGCAGTCGGTGCTTATGGCAACAGCACGCCAACGAGAACTCGCTAGCGCGCCAGTGCCAGCCTGCGCGCGTTTTGTGAACTAGTTCGTGGAGCCATGAACGTTGCGGACCAAAAAAAGGTGAGCTCAATGTAGAAAACATCGGCGGAAAACGAAAAAGTTAATTTACAAAAAAAAAAAGCACGTACCCGCGGGGATTCGAACTAGTGACTTGCAAAATACTTGCGGTAGCACACTTAGCAACCCAGACCGCTCGGCCACGAAGCGAGCTCGGCTGCCACCGGTAATATAGGGTATATATTGTATAACCAGTTTACACTTTTCTTTAGTTTTGACATTTCAAGCAGCTTAGGTGACTATTTGTTGTATTGCGCTCGTGCAGTAAGCGTCGCTCGAGTTTCCAAATAGCTCACGTCTAGCAATTGCATTTCGTAGACGGAAAAGCGTTCGCAGATGTGTAGTCGTGCTGCTGACCGCTGTGCTTGTTCGCCCAGCGCAAAAAAGTGCTTCCCGCACCCTAGTTTTACGCTGTACGGTAAAAATATCAGTTGATTTTATTTCCTTAGTACCTATATTGTCTTCGCTGACTCTTCTCCCGCCTTCAAGAGGCCTTATATTTTCCTACTGGCATACCAGTCAGCGAAGCGTCGCATGTGCGCTTGTGCAGCGCTTGTGTGAAGCGACCTTGACTTGGAGCTAGATACAGTGTACAAACTAACAAGTAAAGAAAGGCAAATTCTACCATTCACAAACGTGTCCTGGCTTCGTTTCAACTGAGCGAACGAATTGCGACGACCCGTCGGCGGCCGGCGGACGAAACGCTGGGCCGACTGACTGTCTGAAGGCCGGGGAGCCGTGCAGTAGCGCGGCCAATTGCCAGCTTATCCCCTCCTGACGTCACACGAAAACGCTGCAGAAAGTGGGCGAGCGTAAAGAGAGGAGGACAGCATTTTCGAATTAATTTCTCTACTAAATAAAATCGCGTAAACGCGCCCAGAGTGGTCGAAACATGGCCTGGGGACTCCGGACTACAATTTGCGCAAGTAATCCCGCAATGTTTACGTATCACTTCAGTGTGCGGAATTAGGCGCAGCTTTGCGGGCTTTGGTGCGCGTGGTGCGGTGAAAACGTAATGTTCCTTGATGCCTTATGTGCAAAATGTCGTATGCGCGCAGCTTAATGGACACTTAGTAACACCCGCAGACCAGAGGAGAGTGGTCTCGTTTGATACGTTGGTGGCGTGCGGTGATCGTCTGCGAGATCGTCAGAAGTATCGTGTGCTCGCGTATTGTTACCCCAGCAGATTTGCCAGCGTATTTTTACGTGAGCAGACGACACTTCTGTCGCCAGTATGCGGCATTTCTGCATCTCGCAGACGCTATTATAATTCGGAAATATTATTTAACATTGCAGAAAAGCATTTGAAAATCAGAATGCAAAGGGCGTTCAAGTAACGTGTATTTAACAAGGGAGCTTCTGAAGGCATTGTTACGCGAAGATCAGACGATACTTCTGGCGTGTGTTATCGACGACGCTCTCGCAGACGATCAGCTCACAGCAAAGGTCTGCGCGCATATGATATTTTTCACGTAAGGCATCAAGGAACACCAAGTTTTCACCACGCGACGCGCATCCAAGCCCGCAAAGTTGCGCCTAATTCCGCACAAAACAGCCCTTAACAACTTTCTGACAACTGGATTAAATTGGTTGGCACTTGGATTAAATTCGCTGGCATCTGGATTAAATTAGATGGCGTTTGGATTAAATTAGATGGCACTTCGATTAAATTGGCTGGCGCTTGGATTAATTTGAGCGGGAAAACCTGTAGTTCGTGGAGCAATGAACGTTGCGGCCCCAAAAAAAGGTGAACTCAGTATAGAAAACATCGGCGGAAAACGAAAAAGTTAACTTATAAGAAAAAAAAAAGCACGTACCCGTGGGTATTCGAACTTGTGACTTGCAAAACACTTGCGCTGATATACCTAGCGCTCCAAACAACTTGGCCACGGGCGAGCGCTGCCGACCTTGGAAATATAAGGTATATAATGTATAACCAGTTTACACTTTTATTTAATTTTAGCATTCCAAGCAGCTTAGGTGATTATTTGTTGTTTTGCGCTCGTGCAGTAAGCATCCCCCAAGTTTCCACAATATCTCACGTCTAGCAATTGCATTTCTTAGACGGAAAAGCGTTCGCAGATGCGTAGTGCTGCTGGTCGCTGTGCTTGTTCGCCCAGCGCAAAAAAGTGCTTCCCGCACCGTAGTTTTACGCTGTACGGTAAAAAATATCAGTTGATTTTATTTCCTTAGTACCTATATTGACTTCGCTCACTCTTCTCCCGCCTTCAAGAGGCCTTATATTTTCCTACTGGCGTACCGGTCAGCGAAGCGTCGCATGAGCGCTTGTGCAGCGCTTGTGTGACGCGACCTTGACTTGAAGCTAGGTACAGTGTACAAACTAACCAAGTAAAGAAAGGCACATTCTTCCATTCACAAACGTGTCCTGGCTTCGTTTCAACTGAGCGAACGAATTGCGACGACCCGTCGGCGGCCGGCGGACGAAACGCTGGGCCGACTGACTCTGTCTGAAGGCCGGGAGCCGTGCAGTAGCGCAGCCAATTGCGAGCTCGGCTCCTCCCGACGTCACACGAAAACGCCACAGAAAATGGGCGAGCGTGAAGAGAGGAGGACAGGATTTTCGAATTAATTTTTCTACTAAATAAAATCGCGTAAACGCGCCCAGAGTGGCCGAAACATGGCCTGGGAACTCCGGACTACAATTTGCGCTAGTAATCCCGCAATGTTTACATATCACTTCAGTGTCCCTTTAAGCAAAGAGAAATTATGACACCCCCCCTCCCCCCGCGGCGGCGCAGGCGTAGATCACGATACGTAACGCGTCATACATTCGGCGGATCAGGGAACGCGAACCGCCCGAGCAAGCGTGAGAAAGGCACCTTCAGCGAGCCACGAAGTGCGCGTGTTCTGCAAAAACCTACACAGGCGGTGAACCCGCCAAGGCCGGACGGGCGACTTACAGACCGCGCCAGACCGTGAAGCCAATGTGCTACGAACGAAGTTACCTTTCAAACAAACGCTTCGTGCAACATGGGAAGTTGGACCTGCCCTAATCGTCATACTTGCTTCGACACAGTACGACGCGTGTTGGCTAACTGCTGGCCGCTTGTGCGTCAGCGCGACATCATGCACACGCGAGCAAGTCGTATATTCGGTCATTCGTGCGTGTGTGCGTGGAACTAGTTTTTCTTTCGGACGAACATCACAGCGGCGACAGCGCTGAAGCCGATTTCGGAACTATGCGTATTGTGTAGCGATGCGCGCGCTATGGCCGGACTGTATTCGCCGCCGTCGCAGGCTTCGCGCCTTGAGCTTGGGATCTTTCGCAGGTATGACGACCTTGAATTTATCTACCGGATGAAGAAACGCTGGCGGGAAGTAGAGGTAAGCCATTAGTTAACCTCGTATTCTTGTCTTGTGTATTTAACGAAGCAGAGTTGCTCTCCTTACTTCGGTCCGCGGAGGCGGTTAGTCCTAACGTTTTCGTGACTGATTTTGACCGTTGCTTGTAATTGAAGGGCGGCTTTTAAATGCAGAGCATTTCAGTAACTCACGATGTCACCCGCGTTGGCGTCCGTAGTCCGCACCGCACCCTTCCCTACTATATAAAAAAAAAGAAATACTATCCGGCGCTAGGTTTCGATCCCTCGACTCTGCGGGCGGAACGCAATGTACTTAAGGCCCAACCACATGCAGCGTATTTTCGGCGTCGCGAGAGCGTCAGCGTCGTTCGGCGTCAACGTGCGCGACCGCAGGAGAGGGCGAGTAACCGAATGGGACCGGCGAAATCACGCGCCGGCGTGCGCGCTCGACGCTGCGTCTGTGTGTGTTGCCAGACTTGCTTGCCTAGCTCTGTGCCAACATAAACAAGTTGTGCAGAGTTTTTTGTAATTAGACTTTAAAGTAAACGTTTATTTTTGTTTATAAATGCACTGAAGTGACTTTAACGTTGCTAAACCGCATCCAACTGCGTTGTTTAAATGCTGAAGAAAAACTGCCGGCTGCATCAAGCCGACGAAAGCCTTTCGTTCGAGCAACAGTGGCAACAGTGTGCCGCCATATTCGCCACGGGCGCCACGGCTGCTGCCACTTCGTCCCACAACGCCTGTTTGCGGTGTTTGTTTTTGTTGTCTCTATGTTTAGCCTGTCATAGAGCGGGGCGGGCAGCGACTGCACTTATTAGTGCCTCAGCGTTGATTTTCGGCATGTCGGCCGCCATTAAAACTGCGAGACGGACTGGCACAACCGGAAACTGGCACCAGCGCCGCTTCCGGCGCTCGCGCCGAGATCTGCCGAGCGTAGATATCGGCGTCGCCGGAGCGTCAGCCCGCGTCGCCATGCATTTTGGCGCGCGCGCTGACGCTCGTCGACGCCGAACGACGCTGACGCTGGCGCGACGCCGAAAATACGCTGCATGTGGTTGGGCCTTTAGTGCTCTAACCACTGCGCCACAAAGCCGACACAGGTTTGGATGCTATGAACACGCCTTATATCGTTGACTCATTTAAATTACTGCTGACGAGCGCTCTTTCGTCAGCAGTTGCCACAATTGCAACAACATTAACGTAACGCAAACTACTTAACGTCGTGCGCCCCTGGAAATGCTCTGCATTTGATCGTGCCCCTCGCGAGGGGGATGTTTCAATGCGTCTTCCTACTGGCCAGTACACTCGTCGCCATCTGTCGGATGTTGTGCGAACCCTGTGCGGCTGATGGCGCGCCATTTGAAACGACATTTGCATTTTTTAGCAAAGGCCGCACTGATTAGTAGCGTGTCATTTCTCCGCCGGCTGCAATAACCGCAGAAATCCGGGAAGGAAGCGACTCGTAAAGAGCCGACACAAATCCTGGATTGGCTCTTAAAACTTCCAAAGTTCATCACGGGTGGCCGAGCAGAGTGGTTGACGCACCATGGATGTCTTCAGGCGGCCCCACACATTTTCCATTATATTAAGATCAGCCCCCTTCGCACACCAGGGTAGCACCGGTATGGCGCACTGCTCGAGATGATCCTTGACCACGCGAGCCGTGTGGATCGGGGCGTTGTCATGTTGAAAAATGAAATCGTTGTGAAATGAACCATCACGAACGTAAGGAACGAGCACTGTGTTCACGATGTCGCAGTAGCGCACTTAAGTGAGTGGGCCGATGATCCGATGCAGTGGGACCAGGCCATGCCTGGAGACGGCGCCCCACACGTTGACGCACGTTCTGCCACTCGCTGCACGTAATGGTGGTCATGTCTGCGTGCAAGTCATGAAGAAACGTATGGGCATGAATTGTGGCCACACAAGCAACGAAAGCTTCATTTCGAACCCAAATACACGAAAATAAATTATGCTTACCGTGATCCCCGAGGTCGCCAAACACGCACTCGCTGATCCTGTCGAGTTGAAAATGTGGACTCGTCGGAGAACACCACTCGACCCCAGTCTGCTGCGGTCCACGAGGCGTGTTGCATGGCAGACTCCAATCGACAGTCTCTGTTGGCCGGCGTCAACAATGGCTTTTGTACCCGTGTGCAAACAGCGTCGATTCTTGCACAGTTTGAATCCCTTTGATTCGTGAAGTGTTGGTATCCTTGCGGAATGTTTTCGCAGGTAGGAAGCGTGGTCGCGCGAGTAGTCGCAGCGCTACGCTGTACTCTTAGCTCGGCGGCTAGGGTTAGAGTGGCGGCCGTGCAGTAGCTGTGGCTACCTGCGCGGCTCCAAAGAATTGCGTACAATAGGCTGAGTGATACGAGCGCGTCCAGCGCGTGTAGTCACTAAAATTACAATAATTTTAGTGACCGCCTCGCGTACAGCAGCAGGCTGAAATGCTGTTCAGACAGGTTTTTTATGTTTTGATTGAGGGCATGATGGACGGAAATGGGACTTTTCCGGGCGTACGCCCCGCACTGTTAAGGGGTAATTACATGCGTCTAAGGCGATGAGCGACGCGAGAATTCTCACTCAGTGTGTACGGCAAACAGGTATTGTGTGCGACACAGACAAGCGAAAATTTTTTTACACAGGCCGCTGATGGCGGCGACTGCGGCAGGCGACGGGCCGTCGCCGGGGCTTTTTCCCGGACAGAATTAAGCAGCCCACAAGCGAGCGGCAGCAACGACGACGAACGGCATTGGCAGCAATGCATTACTTTTTTTCGTTTGTCGCTGTCGCCCACACTGTTTGTTGTACCCATTACATTACTTTTTTCGCGTCGGTTGTCGCCGTCGCTGCATGTGGTTTAATGTTCGAGCGTTCTGATCGTTCAATAACGAGCCTATTGGTTCTCATCAAATGTTGCGATCTGCAGCGTGCATGCAACGAAGCGTACTCGAGAATGAAGAAAACAGTAGCTATATGACCCATTAGCAACTTTTCCACGCTGGTCTTGTGAACGTATAATTGGCCCTACGTTGCAGTCGGCTGAGGACAAAATCCAATGCAAAGTGTTCAGGGATTATAACGTTACAAAAAGAGTTATGTTTCCTTAAATTTTGTGCGATGTTTTTATACCGGGAACGATAGCGGGGTAAACAATTGCAGGGGTGAGACAGCTAAATCTGTTTTGGGAGCAGTTTTTGGAGCAGCGAAATTTCGATTTTGGAGCAGAAGAACCTTGATTTGGAGCAGAAGAACGACATTTATTATGTCACCTCCGGAGCCTAAAAAATCATACCCGTGCCAGACGTACACAAAAAATGGCATTAAGTGCTGAAGGCCTTAAGATGCCAAATGACATTAACTGGTCGGGCCGTGCTACACGCGAAACCGTAAAGGCATTAAATGTGTTAGGCATGATGGTGATCATGACCAAAAAGAGAAATTCACTCATATTTTAGAAGTATTTAACGTAGAGAAAAACATCTTACAAGGGTTACAAATGTTTTTTTGCGAAAAAAAAAAAACGTTATGAGAAACAGTGTTTTCTTAAAAATGGTGTGAGCCATTTCTAAAAGTGGCTTCAGCTGCCATCGCCTGCCAGTGGTAGCCAAATCCGAAAAAATTAGCATGATGAGTGACACGATGTTTTGTTTTTTGCCGCTGCTTTAGTGAACTTCGTCTTCTTTAAAACTTCGGCACTAAGGATGCACAAAAAACCGCCTTATTTCGAAGTTAAGCTACGTTTCCAGTTAAGTTAAGCAACACTCTGGTGCTGAGAGTTTCGTTGGTTTCATTTGGTGCTCATCGCGTTCGAGGGTAGGCAGATTTAAGGTGTTCGTGAAGGTAAATGAGTTGTGCGGAACTCCTTAAACCAAAATGACATTAGAGTGAATGGCATTAGATTTTTGCGTGTAGCAGAATGGCATTAAAAGTTAAGGCATTAAGCACTTAATGTCATTTTCCGTGTACGTGTGGCACGGGTATCACATTTTTGGCAACTTGGAGGAGAAAACTGCACTTTTTAATAGGGTTCGAACGTGCATAACACTGAAACAGCCTTTTAATAAAGTTTTTTCTACCGGAGCATCACAAGGTACGAACTGCACTACCTTTTTACAAGCCATTTTTTTTACTTCTTAGGATGTGTGCATAGATAGCATGGAGAGCCGTCGAAGATATTGAATTGAAAAACTGCGCAATCGTAAGACATTTTTATTATCATGTGGATGCCGAAGTTAATATTTTTGTAATCCCATACTCGGCCTTACGCACAAAAGTAGAGAGCCCCGGCAAAAGTTGCGCAAAGCGAGGGTCCCTTACAATCGTCGCACTCCACGAGCCCTCATTTCAATCCCCAAAGTGCACGTTCACAACGACCGTAATTTGAGTAACGGTGATATGTCTAGCCACCTTTCTCTTTGCATTAAATTTCACTTCCGATAGGTGAACCATTAGTTCGCCCGGCGTGCAATAATAGCCCGTCCCGCTATCGGACACTGCTTGAACATTTTGCGGCGATGTAGCCTGCGCCGCCACTTCGGCAGTGTCGATCGCCCCATTCCCGCGGCTGGCGAGCTCGCTGTCACAGGCAGCAATAACTCAGCGTTTCATAACACTGCAATGAGTCCGAAATTTCATTTCAAGCACAAGCTGCTCCTCACACTCCAGGCCAAAACATGGCGAATTCGTGGGCATCACGTTTTTGATGAACTCCCGTCTTTCGAGTCGCGCAACTTCCCGCAACAACTCAAACGACTAAATGCAAACCCAGCCACCCCCATAACCAAAACCACGGCAGAAATCGGCGAAGAGCACTCTGCCTGAACCCCGAGCAACTTCTTCGCCCGGCGGCCACGTTTTCCAAGCTCCATTCGATTCAGACGCGATTCCCTGCAACGCCTGCAACGGTGCAGGATGCGCTGCACCAAAGCGCTCGATTCACCGCTGCACGAGTGGTTCCCTGCACCGCGTCGCTCGATTGCTCATGGTGCGGCAGCGGTGCCGCCGCGGTGCAGAGAATCGCTGCACCTGCTACGGAGGAGGTGCAGCGATTCGGTGCCGTGAGCGTTGGGGCGTTGCGGGTTGGCAGGCGGCTACCGGCAGTTGCGGCGACCGCGTGAAAATGTCCGTCGAGCTCGAAGATACGCGGGACGAACTTAGCGTCGCCGCTGATGCGTACGACGCAACCCAGATGGCCGTAAACATCCAGTTGTAGAGGACGACAGGCGATGATGATTAGCAGACGACTATGCCTGCACCTCGCTCGATTGTGAACACGCAGGGGCGCTGCTGACGGTGCAGCCGTGATGCACGGCACCGCGGAACCACGCTGCTGCACTGCACCGGCACCACAGAACTTTCTCTGCAACGTTGCCGTGCACCCCTTCTGAATCGAATGGAGCTCCAATCTCACCACACCAAGATGGCGACGCCCAGTTATGTCGTTCCGGAGATACGGCGCTCCGAAAATTGCTGTTTTTTCATCAACTTGCACAAGCAGTTTGTCGCCTCCGTACACAGAAGTATTTTTTCTGCAGGAATTTGCAATGGTTTTCGATGGGAAAACATTAAAAACTCAGAGACTATTATAACATGTGCAACCCGACATTGTCATTTTTGAAAAAACTGTCTCGGGGACAATTTTAAGCCGGTATTTTATTGAATGATCAATAAATTAAACCTTTACAAACAGCATGACATTGGGGGTGCTGGAAAATTACGCCATTACTAAGCATTTTCCCCACTGAAACTGACGGGAGCGTTAAAATACTTGGCTCTCGGACTGTTTTGGAGCAGTTGGGCGCAATTTTTGCAATTTTCAAGCTTTTGGAGCAGCCTGGCGCAGGAAAACCATTTTGTATCAAAACTGCGCAATATGCGCAGCTGTCTCACCCCTGCAATTGAAGCTACGGACACGTAAGCACTAATTGGTTTGGGGCGCAGTGCGTAGGCAGACAGCTGTAGGGCGCGCTGTCTGACATGACATTGGCCCAATAAAATTTACAGTTGCGCTAGTTGGTTTCGATTCATCGTAAGTAGCGCTAGAGACGAGACACAAAAGAGAAGACACACACGACGGCGCTAGCGCCGTCGTGTGTGTCTTCTCTTTTGTGTCCCGTCTCTAGCGCTACTTACGATGGATGACATTGGCCAAGTGGTACAATGAGCGTGGTGGCATCCAAGGTCACCACACATTCGCATCTAAACTGGTTTCTGCGCCAAGCAGTGTGGCATTCCAATACGGGTTCAGTGCGTGCTCTCGGCGCAAAAACTACTCTTTCACCCAACAAACTTCATTTAACGTTGTCAAACTCCTTATTATTTTTTTCATTGTAGAACTTATCTTTGCTGTCCCCCTCTTTCTGTCTATGTAGGAACCACGGGAAGACGCTACTTTCCCGAAGATTTCTTTTTTTTTTTTTGAGAGAGAGAGAGAGAGAGGGAGAGATTCCCGAGCCGTCAGCAGCAGTGGCCGTCGCATTCAAGACACTTCTCACTCCCTTGGACATCGTGGATGGGTTCCCATTGCTGCTGTCTGTGCTTTGGCCGTTCATTGTGTAATGCGCTTCAAAGGCGAAGCGCACCTTCTTGCTTCTGTAGACGTCACTTTGGCTCAAGCACGGTGCTCTGGTCGGTACTGTTCTGAAGGCCGCCACCAACATTATCAAGCAGTCAGCTCGAACTTGTTTGTTTTCAATACCAAGTTATGCCTTTTTAATTCTTACTAGCGCATCCTCATTTGAGAACCACCCGCCTAAAAAACCCAGTGGGAATGTTTCCTGCGGTTTCCTATTGTCCCACCAACATATATCTGTTGCAAAGTTGCCGTGTCAATGGCTTTGTATCTTTGTGTTGATTGCACCTTGTAATGCGTTAATAGTAATCAACGCTGAATTGTTTTAGTCCCAGATTTTTCTTTCGCAAAATTTATTTGTAAATATTTTTATGTGTGCTAAATAAGAGCTGGCTTTTCCAGTCCATGTGAAGCACTCAGTGATGTACTAAGGCCATTTTGTTTTATGTTAATACTGTTAACTATTCTCCCACTGCTTTATTTCTACTGATGATTTTCATGCTAATGCCAGTACCTTTTTATTTGTAGATGTTAATGTCATTTTTATTGTCCTAATTTAATATTTGTATTTCAGTGTTTTCAATTGCTTTGGTGCATTTTTATTTGTGAATTTTTCTTGGATGTATCCTAAATAGGCGCTACGTCTCCTGTGTGCATGTGGAGTAGGAACCGTTGTTATGCCGTGATATTTTAATTCCCAATAAATTGCATTTTGTGTTAAATTGCAGAATGAACCGATTGTTGTGGTATTTTGAAAAATAAAGTCTGAGCTTGTTTTTTCTTCTTTTCCATGTTTCAAAATAGCTTGTCCTGTTTTGTTTGCTTGTAACTGCCTATAGTACCATCGCGGGGAAGGGGGGGGGGGGGGGTCCAGTAGCAGGCGGAGCGAAACCACGCTGCCTCGCGGGGAATAGCGGAAAGCTCTTGAGGGGTAACGAGATGATTTCCAAGAGAGAGTAGTAATACCCGTCTGCAGTATCCGGGAACGCCGCCAATAGAGCTTATTCACGCCTAAAGAGTGTGACGGAACGCTGCCTTGGAGATGGCATTGCAATTCCCACACAGGGTTCAAGTACTCCGCTTCGAAAGCAGCAAGTAAATCCCACGGGGAGTGAAATATGGGACAAAAGTTTTTACTCCTAGACAGAGTGTCCAGCACTCCTCGAGTTCTTAGAGTGCACGATACAAGCCCCTGTGGTTCATTTTTTTTAAGTGAACCGTTCTATGCCCCACGTGGCCGTAGATTGTAACACCGAAACTCACTGCGGGAAAGCCAACTTTGCACGATGGGCACGTGATGACGATCACGTGGAACACCTAGCTCTTTCTTCAGCACTGCACTGCATCTCCTGAAGACCACCGCGACAGATCAGTCCATGCTATAATTACTGTCACCACCATGATAAATAAGAGCTCCATTGGCTGACTGAGAATTCGACAGCAGGGTGTATGAAAGAACCAAACTGGCATTTAGTTTCCAGTGAATGGTGGACTCCCGTGCTGCTAATGAAGGACACCCCTACCTTGCTCTCGCAATGGGTTGAATAGTTATGTAGTTCCATGCTCCATTTAATTGGTGTACAGGTTTCGCTGCATTACAGACGCATTTCTGGAACAATGAGTGTCCGTGAAACATGTGCATTAGAATGAGAGACAGCTGGGCGAGTTGGAAGGGATTCATATTCAAAATTTAACTGCGCGAAAGACGGATACAAGAAAAGGAAAGGACACGGACGAGCGCTCGTCCGTGTCCTTTCCTTTTCCTACCAGCCCGTGCAGGTCGTGTCGCTCATAGAATTGGTATACCGATTGTCTCATCTTATGGTGTGATTTAGTTATTTTAGGAACCCACCCCGGTGGCTATTGTGCTTCTGAGCCCAAGGACGCGGGTTCGATTCCAGACCGCGGCAGGCCGCGGCAGCCGCTTTTTTGTGTGTGTGTGGAGGCGAGAAGCGAAAATGCCTGTGTGTTCTAAATTTCGGCGCTCGTTAAATAGATCCCCCCGGTGGTCAAAATTAATCCGGAGCCCGCCGCGCCTCATCGCCTGTGTAGAGTCGGCGTGTGAAACGTCATAATCAATCAAATAAGATATTTTAGTGCGATTTTAACACATCATTAACCTTAAGGAGCAAAACACAGCTGCTGCGTACCGATAAAGCCGCGCGCAGCATTCACCCTCGAATGTGCGTTGTCACGTATGGCCAGCTATCGGGCTGTTTTCGTGTGTCTTTTACAAATGCCGGTCGGGTGCGTTTTTGTCCATGTGTATGCCGCATATATCCAGGAAACTGACCGAATACAGCGCCTGCTAATTAACCCAACGCGCGCATGAAATGGACGGCGCATGCAGCATGTTCCGACGTCAGTGCATGCGTGAGGCACGAATCAGAACTTGGGTTTCATTGCCTTCTGTTATTTCGCACTCATTATTTGCCGAATAAATAAATAAACTGGAATAACAACAAGAAAATAACTTTTTATGCCATCGTCAAATAGTATCGAGTTTACTGTACTCCGACTTGGCTTCCTATTTCCTATATTGCCGCTCACTTCACCATGTACATACCGAAATTTAACGCGGCCTCTTCACAATGGAGATGTTTTCTTTTGGGGAACGTGCACCACATGGAAAGACAAACTGATCGGGTATACGCCGTGCTTTTCATTCTATGTGTTGGCCGTATCTTTAAGAGCTTCGCGCAGATATACCTAGCTTTTTTCATAACTGCCTGAAAACAGCACCCAGAAATGACTTCCCAACTTTCCTTTCCTATTGTTGAAACATTGCGCGCTTTTCTTAGGCAGTAGATTACGGCTGTATTATAAAAAGGTAATCATGAATCGACAAGAAAAACTTCCGGTTCCATTTGGCCCTTGCAGGCTCGGGTCTCCCAGAATATGTATGCTAATAAAGTATTATTATTATTATTATTTTGCTAAGTTTTCACAAGCGTCTCGCACTGTTAACGTTCTCCCTTAAAGGAGTACTGACACCAAATTTTTACTCCATGTTTTTATTGGTTAGGTGTAATATGTGGTATACGTTGTCATGAAGGGGAATTCTAGCGATTGCGCGATTTAAATGGCGACCTTTGGAAACAGCCTATTTAGGGCCCATTTAAAGCTTGCATGGCCGGATTGTTTTTATGGCGCCGCCTGTATATCATCAGACAAAAATAATCTAGATAGAAGGCTCAAACATTTCCTTGTTGCTGGGTCCTCATAATTGTTTGAAAAAATTAATTTACTGGGGAAATTTTATATGCAAGCTATAAAAACTTTTGTGCATCATACTGGGGAGTGCAAGCCATACATGTCGCCAGCTAATTACAATCGTATGTGTTTTCCTTCCAATTGCCGCAGCAATTACACTTGATTCATAAGACGGATTCAAACCCAAAGTTCATGTTCTTTAAATTGCCCCCTTCGTGTGAAATTTAGTCACTTCCCTCTGATCAGCGAACGTTCCGACTAGTCCACACCTTGCACCCTTGTTTGAAATAAACAACATGAAGTGGGCATGTCTTATATTTCAACTTCCCCATAGACATTTCACCTACCTGGAGTGCCAAAGTAGAGCACCATCATGCATATTGTAACAATAAAACAAAACAAAGACCTAACCCTGACACCCATTTTCCAGCCGATACTGCCTGTACGAAAGCTCATTGGCATATTTCAAGGATCTTTTCTCATTATACAAACGAACCTGAATTCCAAGTAACCTGAAAACTAACTTCCCCATTTTTGCTTTTGTTCCGTTCCAATAGCATTGCACACACTATCTTCAGATTTTTCCTGTTGTAATGTTTATTCGTAAGAGGCTCCAATGCATCGAACACTTGTCGCGTTCTGCTTGGCGCGAAACGAAATACAGGGCGCCAGGCGTTCTCAGAAAAAGCTGCTGGGAGAGGCACGACGTCTCGCGCGTTCCTTTCTCCCTGCATGCCTTAGATTTTGTTTTCGTTGTCGCCCCGTCCCTTCTAGAGTGTGTCTCAAAGGAAGTTTTAGAAGCCGCGGCGCGAAGTTGGGGAGGGCCGAAAAGAAAAACAACAACACAAAAAAGAAAACGCACGTCCTTGGCCAACGTCCCACCCTCCTCTCACACGCGCACACGTGCGCGCGTTCCTTGCAGAGCGGACCTCTTCTGTTCCTCTCTCTCTCTGCGCCTGACAGCAACAAAGTCTATAATGTAGCCTCCACAGCACTGTGGAGGCTACATTGTTGTCCCCCTCAGGGCGCCTAACTCACCGCGAAGGAAGCGACAAAAGGCGCTGGGGCTGCTGGGGCCGTGCGGTGCCACTTGCCGAGAGGGGAGAAGGGAGTGTCCTTTCAGGACCCCCTTCACGGCGGATTAGGCGCCCTCAGCGGGCGCACTATTGATAACAATGTAGCCTCCACAGTGCTGCAGGTAGCTTGTGAGATGAACTATAGGTGGTGTTGCTGACAGCCGTGGCTGGTGCGCTAGGTTGGGGAGAGTGAACGAAAAGCGCGCGCTTTTGCAGAAACGAGCAGCGCGGCCGCTGGATGAGAGCGCACGCGCCTTTCATCCAGCGGCCGTGCGAGCAGCTAGCCATCCTGACAATCAAACGGAATGGAGAAGGAACCATGTCATACGAAATTTTGTTGTGTGGCCGCATGTTGCGGCGAATATTTGTGGGCCAGAAAGCCCATAGCAACCGACCAGTGAAGGTAAGTGCTCGATTTTCTGAGTTCGCCTCGTTCTTTCGAATGCAGTTTACTTCGTAAAAGAGCGGGAACAAGACTGCCCTCCCGTTTCTAGCTTCTAAGCATCCTGCTCGCTTTTGCGAATGCGTACGGTTGTAAAACGTGGAACATGTATTCAGCGCTTAAATCAGGTGGGCGCTCAGAAGTAAATCTTTTGTTATGATGCTGAAATCGAGTGTAGGTTCTGCAAGAACCTTGATACGTACGATTGGCTTTTAATTTACTTCTCGCCACAGCTGCTGTCGCGCGCGAAAAATATAACTCATAAATTTAACTTTGTTATGTTTAATTTCACGCAAGTTTCAGGTTCCAGAACACAATTAGCGTTGCAGTTAAGCCATATGTTATCATCTGGTTATGCTAACTGTCTTACGATGTAAAACAACGCCTGACGTCTTTGTAGCATTCACAAACTTTCCATATGAAAAGCTGGTCTACGTCGGATGCTTATAATTATAAAGAAAATGGCATACGCAAAAAAAAGCAGCTCAAGGCCAGTTTTAAGCACATTTCTCGAGAGCAAAAGGTAAAATAAGGCAACCAAGAAAATACGCCGTTGTACGTAATTTTGTCTAGTTGTGTAATGTTTCCATTCTTGACAATTGCCTATTTTCTCATTTTTGTTCATTGCGGGCTTCTCTTGTTCATTGCAAATTCTCTTGCACGCTGTCTGATTACTTTTCAGTTAATTACTGAATTGACCTGTAAAGAAATTTCTGTAAGGTATTTTATATAATTAAGTATTTTTATCCTTTTATGTTTTCCAGGGATGCTTGAGCTAAACCCACTCATGCGATGTGCGTGTCCGCAGGCATTAGAAAAAGTTAAACATGCAAGACAAAGTGGAAAGTGAAGCGGCCTGTTTTGCTGTATTCCTTCCTAAAGGTAAGGTTTTCTCCATTAGCTAAAATTTGCTTCACTTCAGTTTTCTGCACCCCTTCTGACTCTGTTTTGTTTTCAGAAATGCCTTAAGATTTACCAGCACCACAAAAGTGACACGGGAATAAGCTAGCTCATCTGGCAGCAAACGTCATCCAAAGTGCAGGTGAGCTTTTGAGCACCCTATGTGTTACAGCAATGCCCTTTTGTTTGTTTCCCAGGAATGGCTGTCAAATCTCAATTGAACTGCCAGTACAAGAAAATCAATGAGGCCATATTGTATACCAAAAGTCCTGGTGTTCTGAGAGGTGAGACATTGTCTATGCTGTAACAACTTTGCAATTTCTCCTAAACTACAGCTTTTGTTCATTTCACAGAATTAAGCGTCGCAGTAACAACCCTACGTGTTACTGGGTTCATGGCTGTCAAGTATGTCATCAAATTGACTCGTCAAGGCGCAGAAGAACAAGCGAGCCCCGGAGGAGGAAAACGAAGACATCGTCTGAAACAGCCTACTTGCGAAATTCAAGGCTTTAACAGAATGCGTATTCGGCTCGATTGTTAATGGTAAAATAAAAAGCACATGTCCTTTCATTTTAAAGAGTCTCAGTGTTGTTATTTACGCTAGCTGCATGTTCCTTGCTTTAAAATTCTGCCATTTCTTAGTTTGTTATTTTGCCGGACTGCCTTAATTGTGTGTGTTGGTCAGTGTAGGGATCAAATGTATGAATATACAGGTCTAAAATGCCGGATTATACTTTTCAGGAGTTTATGCGGACGAGGTTTGAACTGCTCGCTTATCATGCAGTCAACAATCGTCTCTCTAGGAAAAAGTTAACTTCTATTATTTTCATCTAGTTATTGTTGCATGTATATTACATACATGTAACTGTAAGTTACCTGTACATTGCTGAAATATTGTTGCTTCGTAAGAGAAACATTGCTTGAACGTCATATCAACAGTGCGCGGATGCGGCCCTCGTGGTGAAAAAACGTATCTGTAAAGTCGCGGTAACGTTGTAGGAAGCATCGCTTGAACATTAAAGCGACGTTTTCTAAATGTTACCCGCACGTTGTAAAAATATAGCTGGAAAGTTACCACAAAATTGTAGCAATGTTATTGAAACTTCATAAAAACATTGCTTCAACGTTGAAGCAACGTTCTTTGTATGCTAACTGCATGTTAAAAGTGTATATCTAAAGTTGCTGCAAGATTGTAGCAATGTTATCACAACGTCTGAATGGCGCAGGGACATGCTTAAATGTGGTATGAACGTTGCGAAAATGTAGGTTGAAAGTTGCTAAAACGTCATAAGAAAACGTCTCATAAACGTTGTTCAAATGTGTCCCGCACGTGGCTGGAAGGTTGCTTCAAGAGTGGAGCAACGTTGGCGAACGTCAGAAACAACGTTATCCAAACATTAGAACACCACCCTTCAAACGTTGCCCCCATGTTGGAGCAATGCTAATATCATGTTGACGCAATGTTTCTGGGAAACATTGCACTAACGTTAAAAAAAGCGGACATTAGCCACGTTTTGGCAACGTTAAGGGGAAACGTTGGGGAAATGTTCGGGCAACATTCTGTGCTACCAGGGAAGCTGAGCCGTCTTGGCACAGCGTGCCAGTCTGCTGCAGATCGTCATGGCACGAGTACCGGAGGACCAACGACGCGAGATTATCCGGCTCGCACAGAGCGGGCATCCGCAACGGTACATTGGTTCTTTAGTAGGAAGGCCTTTAAAAACTGTGAACCGAATAATACAAGCCTTCAAGTACGAAGGTCGCGTCCGCGATGCCCCCAGGCCGCCTCCGCCTCGAGTAACTACAGAGGACGAAGATGCCTGCATCATCGCCTCAGTAGTGCAGAACCCTTTTCAATGAGCGAGAGCCATCCAGCATACGTTGGACCTGGATGTTTCCGACAGTACTGTTCGCCGTCGGCTCAGAAGCGCAGGACTACGCAGTCGTATTGCATCGCAGAAGCCACTGCTCACTACTTCGAACAAAAACGCCAGGCTCCACTTCGCAACACAGCATGCCTCCTGGAGAACAGAAGACTGGGGCAGAGTGATTTTTTCCGACGAGTCCACGTTCTGCACTCGACTGGAGCAAAGTGTGCGCGTTTGGCGACTCCAAGGATTTCGGTAAGAAATATTTACTTATGCATTCATTGTAGTTAAAAAATGTGTTGACATTATAGTATTTTTATCATGCAGTAACCATCCAGACAACGTGCAACGTGTCTCGGCCAGCGGCAGAGCAAGCGTCAGCGTATGGGGCGCGCTGTCACGACATGGCCTTGGTCCGCTCTGCCGTATTACAGGAACAATGACTTCCGTGCAGTACTGCAACATCCTCGGCGGTGTTCTGACACCTCTAGGCATGTTCCCCGATGGCAATTACCAGTTTCAGCAGCCCGACCTTTCACCGGTTCATTCTTCCAGAGCGGTAAAGGATTACTTGGCACAGCAACAAATACCGCTGATGGCATGGTGCCCAAAAGGTGCGGACCTTAACATAATCGAAAATGTGTGGGGTCGTCTGAAAGCTGCCATGGTGCGCAGGCCAATTCATCCGGCCACTGCAGACCAGATGTGGACCGCAATTAGTGATGAGTGGGAGCAACTTAGGGGTGATCAGGCTTTTGTTTCGGCCCTCTACCAGTCCTTGCCGTCTCGAATAGAAGCAGTCATTGTCGGGGATGGGGAGATGACCCGATACTGAGAACAATGCCGTTCTGTGTCCTAAACCTGCATGCAGGAATTCGAAGACTTGAATTGCGTGTTTTTATGTATTTAAATGGTTTTTGTAAGCACTTGCAAAAATAAAGTGCAGTTAAAATTGATCTTTTGATTGAGTCTGTTTGAAACAAGTGGGCGAGCTACGCTGCTGTGCCAAAACCATTGTATTGGAGCTAAAGAACGAATTACCGCTCACACGAAAACATTTTAATGTGGATTCTAGTTTCCAATCATTCATGCAGTGGCTGATGGCTTCACCGCTACACGCGCGATAAACATAGCAGACGACGCGCAGACGCTCCGATGACGCAATGCGCGCGCTGAAAGCATATTCTCGCTCGGCACGCACAGCGCATGCGTGATGGCTCGCGCTGGGCACGCTAGGCTGCTCTGATAGTACCGGAGGCCACGCGCTCCCGTGTTCACCCTTAGCGAGCTCACCACTGTACCACTTCTTTTCCTCACCACAGTATCTTGCACGTGCCTGCTTTACTCACATAAAGTATCAAGCGCTCTATTTCTAGAAATATGCATATTTGAATGAGCAGCACAACCGCTGAACACGATGGTTCTCCGAGAACTGTTCATCGGTCGCATATGATAGAGACCAGAAAAACTACAGGGGTAGAGATTTTCCCGGTGGAGCAACATCAGAATGCCTACCGGAATTACAAAATAGAAAAATTAAATGGCGGAGATAAGTCAGCTTCAACACTGAACTCACCGAAACAAGCATTCAACCAAGAACAACTCGACGTGTGGCTCCGCGGATCCAACATGTTTACCAACGTGTTCGTCAAATTTACTGCTACAACTAACAAACTATTGAGATATACTTACCAACACAAATTAGCCAACAGCTATGCGGGCAGCTTGGCAATGCTAAGCTTGAGGTATGCCACAGAACAGGGAGGATTTGGCATAGGATTTGGTATGCCAACAGAGACCAGAGTGATTTGAAAGGGACAGCGCAAGCTGCGCTCGTCGCGAAATAGTCGCGAAGCAGGCGAAGGTGGCGAAGGCGCGAAGGCTCAAAGGCGTGCGAACAATTTTTATTTTTTGTTGGCACGCGGCGTGCGAACTAAAAATAAAAATTGTTCCCACGCGGCGTGCGAACTAAAAATAAAAATTGTTCCCACGGGGCGTGCGAATAGGGACACCCCCCCTAGCCACCGTAGTCGCGCGTAGTCAAGCGTTTGCGTCTCGTGTTCCCCCGTTTTTTTTTTTTTGCCAAGCATGGGTGAACCG
>NW_027526203.1:61148701-61197885 GCF_048455015.1 Haemaphysalis longicornis
TGCAGTGTTGAAGCCAGTGTGTTTTGCTATCAGGAGGGAAAATGACTTGGGCCAGTCTCATCACTGCAGTGTTGAAGCCAGTGTGTTTTGCTATCAGGAGGGAAAATGACTTGGGCCAGTCTCATCACTGCAGTGTTGAAGCCAGTGTGTTTTGCTATCAGGAGGGAAAATGACTTGGGCCAGTCTCATCACTGCAGTGTTGAAGCCAGTGTGTTTTGCTATCAGGAGGGAAAATGACTTGGGCCAGTCTCATCACTGCAGTGTTGAAGCCAGTGTGTTTTGCTATCAGGAGGGAAAATGACTTGGGCCAGTCTCATCACTGCAGTGTTGAAGCCAGTGTGTTTTGCTATCAGGAGGGAAAATGACTTGGGCCAGTCTCATCACTGCAGTGTTGAAGCCAGTGTGTTTTGCTATCAGGAAGGAAAATGACTTGGGCCAGTCTCATCACTGCAGTGTTGAAAGCCAGTGTGTTTTGCTATCAGGAGGAAAATGACTTGGGCCAGTCTCATCACTGCAGTGTTGAAGCCAGTGTGTTTTGCTATCAGGAGGGAAAATGACTTGGGCCAGTCTCATCACTGCAGTGTTGAAGCCAGTGTGTTTTGCTATCAGGAGGGAAAATGACTTGGGCCAGTCTCATCACTGCAGTGTTGAAGCCAGTGTGTTTTGCTATCAGGAGGGAAAATGACTTGGGCCAGTCTCATCACTGCAGTGTTGAAGCAGTGTGTTTTGCTATCAGGAGGGAAAATGACTTGGGCCAGTCTCATCACTGCAGTGTTGAAGCCAGTGTGTTTTGCTATCAGGAGGGAAAATGACTTGGGCCAGTCTCATCACTGCAGTGTTGAAGCCAGTGTGTTTTGCTATCAGGAGGGAAAATGACTTGGGCCAGTCTCATCACTGCAGTGTTGAAGCCAGTGTGTTTTGCTATCAGGAGGGAAAATGACTTGGGCCAGTCTCATCACTGCAGTGTTGAAGCCAGTGTGTTTTGCTATCAGGAGGGAAAATGACTTGGGCCAGTCTCATCACTGCAGTGTTGAAGCCAGTGTGTTTTGCTATCAGGAGGGAAAATGACTTGGGCCAGTCTCATCACTGCAGTGTTGAAGCCAGTGTGTTTTGCTATCAGGAGGGAAAATGACTTGGGCCAGTCTCATCACTGCAGTGTTGAAGCCAGTGTGTTTTGCTATCAGGAGGGAAAATGACTTGGGCCAGTCTCATCACTGCAGTGTTGAAGCCAGTGTGTTTTGCTATCAGGAGGGAAAATGACTTGGGCCAGTCTCATCACTGCAGTGTTGAAGCCAGTGTGTTTTGCTATCAGGAGGGAAAATGACTTGGGCCAGTCTCATCACTGCAGTGTTGAAGCCAGTGTGTTTTGCTATCAGGAGGGAAAATGACTTGGGCCAGTCTCATCACTGCAGTGTTGAAGCCAGTGTGTTTTGCTATCAGGAGGGAAAATGACTTGGGCCAGTCTCATCACTGCAGTGTTGAAGCCAGTGTGTTTTGCTATCAGGAGGGAAAATGACTTGGGCCAGTCTCATCACTGCAGTGTTGAAGCCAGTGTGTTTTGCTATCAGGAGGGAAAATGACTTGGGCCAGTCTCATCACTGCAGTGTTGAAGCCAGTGTGTTTTGCTATCAGGAGGGAAAATGACTTGGGCCAGTCTCATCACTGCAGTGTTGAAGCCAGTGTGTTTTGCTATCAGGAGGGAAAATGACTTGGGCCAGTCTCATCACTGCAGTGTTGAAGCCAGTGTGTTTTGCTATCAGGAGGGAAAATGACTTGGGCCAGTCTCATCACTGCAGTGTTGAAGCCAGTGTGTTTTGCTATCAGGAGGGAAAATGACTTGGGCCAGTCTCATCACTGCAGTGTTGAAGCCAGTGTGTTTTGCTATCAGGAGGGAAAATGACTTGGGCCAGTCTCATCACTGCAGTGTTGAAGCCAGTGTGTTTTGCTATCAGGAGGGAAAATGACTTGGGCCAGTCTCATCACTGCAGTGTTGAAAGCCAGTGTGTTTTGCTATCAGGAGGGAAAATGACTTGGGCCAGTCTCATCACTGCAGTGTTGAAGCCAGTGTGTTTTGCTATCAGGAGGGAAAATGACTTGGGCCAGTCTCATCACTGCAGTGTTGAAGCCAGTGTGTTTTGCTATCAGGAGGGAAAATGACTTGGGCCAGTCTCATCACTGCAGTGTTGAAGCCAGTGTGTTTTGCTATCAGGAGGGAAAATGACTTGGGCCAGTCTCATCACTGCAGTGTTGAAGCCAGTGTGTTTTGCTATCAGGAGGGAAAATGACTTGGGCCAGTCTCATCACTGCAGTGTTGAAGCCAGTGTGTTTTGCTATCAGGAGGGAAAATGACTTGGGCCAGTCTCATCACTGCAGTGTTGAAGCCAGTGTGTTTTGCTATCAGGAGGGAAAATGACTTGGGCCAGTCTCATCACTGCAGTGTTGAAGCCAGTGTGTTTTGCTATCAGGAGGGAAAATGACTTGGGCCAGTCTCATCACTGCAGTGTTGAAGCCAGTGTGTTTTGCTATCAGGAGGGAAAATGACTTGGGGCCAGTCTCATCACTGCAGTGTTGAAGCCAGTGTGTTTTGCTATCAGGAGGGAAAATGACTTGGGCCAGTCTCATCACTGCAGTGTTGAAGCCAGTGTGTTTTGCTATCAGGAGGGAAAATGACTTGGGCCAGTCTCATCACTGCAGTGTTGAAGCCAGTGTGTTTTGCTATCAGGAGGGAAAATGACTTGGGCCAGTCTCATCACTGCAGTGTTGAAGCCAGTGTGTTTTGCTATCAGGAGGGAAAATGACTTGGGCCAGTCTCATCACTGCAGTGTTGAAGCCAGTGTGTTTTGCTATCAGGAGGGAAAATGACTTGGGCCAGTCTCATCACTGCAGTGTTGAAGCCAGTGTGTTTTGCTATCAGGAGGGAAAATGACTTGGGCCAGTCTCATCACTGCAGTGTTGAAGCCAGTGTGTTTTGCTATCAGGAGGGAAAATGACTTGGGCCAGTCTCATCACTGCAGTGTTGAAGCCAGTGTGTTTTGCTATCAGGAGGGAAAATGACTTGGGCCAGTCTCATCACTGCAGTGTTGAAGCCAGTGTGTTTTGCTATCAGGAGGGAAAATGACTTGGGCCAGTCTCATCACTGCAGTGTTGAAGCCAGTGTGTTTTGCTATCAGGAGGGAAAATGACTTGGGCCAGTCTCATCACTGCAGTGTTGAAGCCAGTGTGTTTTGCTATCAGGAGGGAAAATGACTTGGGCCAGTCTCATCACTGCAGTGTTGAAGCCAGTGTGTTTTGCTATCAGGAGGGAAAATGACTTGGGCCAGTCTCATCACTGCAGTGTTGAAGCCAGTGTGTTTTGCTATCAGGAGGGAAAATGACTTGGGCCAGTCTCATCACTGCAGTGTTGAAGCCAGTGTGTTTTGCTATCAGGAGGGAAAATGACTTGGGCCAGTCTCATCACTGCAGTGTTGAAGCCAGTGTGTTTTGCTATCAGGAGGGAAAATGACTTGGGCCAGTCTCATCACTGCAGTGTTGAAGCCAGTGTGTTTTGCTATCAGGAGGGAAAATGACTTGGGCCAGTCTCATCACTGCAGTGTTGAAGCCAGTGTGTTTTGCTATCAGGAGGGAAAATGACTTGGGCCAGTCTCATCACTGCAGTGTTGAAGCCAGTGTGTTTTGCTATCAGGAGGGAAAATGACTTGGGCCAGTCTCATCACTGCAGTGTTGAAGCCAGTGTGTTTTGCTATCAGGAGGGAAAATGACTTGGGCCAGTCTCATCACTGCAGTGTTGAAGCCAGTGTGTTTTGCTATCAGGAGGGAAAATGACTTGGGCCAGTCTCATCACTGCAGTGTTGAAGCCAGTGTGTTTTGCTATCAGGAGGGAAAATGACTTGGGCCAGTCTCATCACTGCAGTGTTGAAGCCAGTGTGTTTTGCTATCAGGAGGGAAAATGACTTGGGCCAGTCTCATCACTGCAGTGTTGAAGCCAGTGTGTTTTGCTATCAGGAGGGAAAATGACTTGGGCCAGTCTCATCACTGCAGTGTTGAAGCCAGTGTGTTTTGCTATCAGGAGGGAAAATGACTTGGGCCAGTCTCATCACTGCAGTGTTGAAGCCAGTGTGTTTTGCTATCAGGAGGGAAAATGACTTGGGCCAGTCTCATCACTGCAGTGTTGAAGCCAGTGTGTTTTGCTATCAGGAGGGAAAATGACTTGGGCCAGTCTCATCACTGCAGTGTTGAAGCCAGTGTGTTTTGCTATCAGGAGGGAAAATGACTTGGGCCAGTCTCATCACTGCAGTGTTGAAGCCAGTGTGTTTTGCTATCAGGAGGGAAAATGACTTGGGCCAGTCTCATCACTGCAGTGTTGAAGCCAGTGTGTTTTGCTATCAGGAGGGAAAATGACTTGGGCCAGTCTCATCACTGCAGTGTTGAAGCCAGTGTGTTTTGCTATCAGGAGGGAAAATGACTTGGGCCAGTCTCATCACTGCAGTGTTGAAGCCAGTGTGTTTTGCTATCAGGAGGGAAAATGACTTGGGCCAGTCTCATCACTGCAGTGTTGAAGCCAGTGTGTTTTGC
Source organism: Haemaphysalis longicornis (assembly GCF_048455015.1). Lineage (NCBI taxonomy): Eukaryota > Metazoa > Arthropoda > Arachnida > Ixodida > Ixodidae > Haemaphysalis > Haemaphysalis longicornis. The sequence goes on from NW_027526203.1 coordinate 61,153,274, forward strand.
TATCAGGAGGGAAAATGACTTGGGCCAGTCTCATCACTGCAGTGTTGAAGCCAGTGTGTTTTGCTATCAGGAGGGAAAATGACTTGGGCCAGTCTCATCACTGCAGTGTTGAAGCCAGTGTGTTTTGCTATCAGGAGGGAAAATGACTTGGGCCAGTCTCATCACTGCAGTGTTGAAGCCAGTGTGTTTTGCTATCAGGAGGGAAAATGACTTGGGCCAGTCTCATCACTGCAGTGTTGAAGCCAGTGTGTTTTGCTATCAGGAGGGAAAATGACTTGGGCCAGTCTCATCACTGCAGTGTTGAAGCCAGTGTGTTTTGCTATCAGGAGGGAAAATGACTTGGGCCAGTCTCATCACTGCAGTGTTGAAGCCAGTGTGTTTTGCTATCAGGAGGGAAAATGACTTGGGCCAGTCTCATCACTGCAGTGTTGAAGCCAGTGTGTTTTGCTATCAGGAGGGAAAATGACTTGGGCCAGTCTCATCACTGCAGTGTTGAAGCCAGTGTGTTTTGCTATCAGGAGGGAAAATGACTTGGGCCAGTCTCATCACTGCAGTGTTGAAGCCAGTGTGTTTTGCTATCAGGAGGGAAAATGACTTGGGCCAGTCTCATCACTGCAGTGTTGAAGCCAGTGTGTTTTGCTATCAGGAGGGAAAATGACTTGGGCCAGTCTCATCACTGCAGTGTTGAAGCCAGTGTGTTTTGCTATCAGGAGGGAAAATGACTTGGGCCAGTCTCATCACTGCAGTGTTGAAGCCAGTGTGTTTTGCTATCAGGAGGGAAAATGACTTGGGCCAGTCTCATCACTGCAGTGTTGAAGCCAGTGTGTTTTGCTATCAGGAGGGAAAATGACTTGGGCCAGTCTCATCACTGCAGTGTTGAAGCCAGTGTGTTTTGCTATCAGGAGGGAAAATGACTTGGGCCAGTCTCATCACTGCAGTGTTGAAGCCAGTGTGTTTTGCTATCAGGAGGGAAAATGACTTGGGCCAGTCTCATCACTGCAGTGTTGAAGCCAGTGTGTTTTGCTATCAGGAGGGAAAATGACTTGGGCCAGTCTCATCACTGCAGTGTTGAAGCCAGTGTGTTTTGCTATCAGGAGGGAAAATGACTTGGGCCAGTCTCATCACTGCAGTGTTGAAGCCAGTGTGTTTTTGCTATCAGGAGGGAAAATGACTTGGGCCAGTCTCATCACTGCAGTGTTGAAGCCAGTGTGTTTTGCTATCAGGAGGGAAAATGACTTGGGCCAGTCCTCATCACTGCAGTGTTGAAGCCAGTGTGTTTTGCTATCAGGAGGGAAAATGACTTGGGCCAGTCTCATCACTGCAGTGTTGAAGCCAGTGTGTTTTGCTATCAGGAGGGAAAATGACTTGGGCCAGTCTCATCACTGCAGTGTTGAAGCCAGTGTGTTTTGCTATCAGGAGGGAAAATGACTTGGGCCAGTCCTCATCACTGCAGTGTTGAAGCCAGTGTGTTTTGCTATCAGGAGGGAAAATGACTTGGGCCAGTCTCATCACTGCAGTGTTGAAGCCAGTGTGTTTTGCTATCAGGAGGGAAAATGACTTGGGCCAGTCTCATCACTGCAGTGTTGAAGCCAGTGTGTTTTGCTATCAGGAGGGAAAATGACTTGGGCCAGTCTCATCACTGCAGTGTTGAAGCCAGTGTGTTTTGCTATCAGGAGGGAAAATGACTTGGGCCAGTCTCATCACTGCAGTGTTGAAGCCAGTGTGTTTTGCTATCAGGAGGGAAAATGACTTGGGCCAGTCTCATCACTGCAGTGTTGAAGCCAGTGTGTTTTGCTATCAGGAGGGAAAATGACTTGGGCCAGTCTCATCACTGCAGTGTTGAAGCCAGTGTGTTTTGCTATCAGGAGGGAAAATGACTTGGGCCAGTCTCATCACTGCAGTGTTGAAGCAGTGTGTTTTGCTATCAGGAGGGAAAATGACTTGGGCCAGTCTCATCACTGCAGTGTTGAAGCCAGTGTGTTTTGCTATCAGGAGGGAAAATGACTTGGGCCAGTCTCATCACTGCAGTGTTGAAGCCAGTGTGTTTTGCTATCAGGAGGGAAAATGACTTGGGCCAGTCTCATCACTGCAGTGTTGAAGCCAGTGTGTTTTGCTATCAGGAGGGAAAATGACTTGGGCCAGTCTCATCACTGCAGTGTTGAAGCCAGTGTGTTTTGCTATCAGGAGGGAAAATGACTTGGCCAGTCTCATCACTGCAGTGTTGAAGCCAGTGTGTTTTGCTATCAGGAGGGAAAATGACTTGGGCCAGTCTCATCACTGCAGTGTTGAAGCCAGTGTGTTTTGCTATCAGGAGGGAAAATGACTTGGGCCAGTCTCATCACTGCAGTGTTGAAGCCAGTGTGTTTTTGCTATCAGGAGGGAAAATGACTTGGGCCAGTCTCATCACTGCAGTGTTGAAGCCAGTGTGTTTTGCTATCAGGAGGGAAAATGACTTGGGCCAGTCTCATCACTGCAGTGTTGAAGCCAGTGTGTTTTGCTATCAGGAGGGAAAATGACTTGGGCCAGTCTCATCACTGCAGTGTTGAAGCCAGTGTGTTTTGCTATCAGGAGGGAAAATGACTTGGGCCAGTCTCATCACTGCAGTGTTGAAGCCAGTGTGTTTTGCTATCAGGAGGGAAAATGACTTGGGCCAGTCTCATCACTGCAGTGTTGAAGCCAGTGTGTTTTGCTATCAGGAGGGAAAATGACTTGGGCCAGTCTCATCACTGCAGTGTTGAAGCCAGTGTGTTTTGCTATCAGGAGGGAAAATGACTTGGGCCAGTCTCATCACTGCAGTGTTGAAGCCGTGCACAGCTTGAGGGCTCAGCACTTTAATGTCGTTTAGCCACCACCAATGAGAGCCAGCTAAGCAACCAGCAAGCGTTGTGCAAAGTGAGGGGCGCCCGAAAGCAGTGAGCAGAAATAGCCGTAGGTGGAGCCTTTAGTGGATGCTTCGAGCGAGCCTAACTGTTGAGTTTTGAGCGAGCGTTGCAACTCCCCGTGTCGTACCTTGTGGATTTCACTCGCACGGATGCGACTGGCTGCATGACCGATTTCACTAAATTTCAGGACGGCCTATTTCTGAGAGAAGCTGGTTACATTTCATTTGGTTGCCCCGAAGGGGTGGAACAGCTGCGCCATTTGCGCCACTGAGCGCCAAACTCATTTACCTGCACCATCCTGCGCTAAACCCGCCCCTGTTGCACCAAACTCGTTTATGAGCGCCGTCCTGCACTGCACAGGCCAAATTGAGCTGCGAGGTACGACTGCCATGATGCCCCGTGCCCAGTAACTTGGCTGAAACAATGTGTTTTTGGTTTCATTAAGTCTTTGAGTGCTGTGGAAGTTGGCTTTGTCTTAGCAGTAAGGTCGCAGGCACTACGCGCCTTCTCCGCTGTTCTCCACCTTCTCTTCGGATTTCCTTGTGTCACATTGGTTTTGTTCGCCCGTGCTGGCCACTGTGCCACAATCAATGAAAAATGACGAAATGTGACTAAAATGTTTTTCTGCCTTATTGTAAACAGATGGAATAGTATTTGCATGCAAGGCTGTAATCTAATGGAGGTTAACTTCAATTTACTTGACCACTTTCGACGATCCTAGCTTTGCGGCCCAAATCTTCCTGTACCTGCATGCATTGAACAAGCAGGGTCTGGGAAGCCTTGCCCTCGCTTGCTGATTTGGTCCGCTCTTGTTGTGCGCTAATTACTCATTGTTGCCTGTGAACTTTGGGGTTCGCTTTGCTTATGTCCAACATTAGCTGTGCCTTTGATTGTGGTCTAGTTACGTTGTCAGTGGTGTATGTTCATCCACTCTGGCAACCCTGTGACGAGTGATGACAAAGGAATGTTGAGATTCGCACGCAGTGAAACTGCTGTTCGATAGAAAAAATGCAAACACCTTGTTTTTCGGAATGCCACCGTGAGTTCGCTTAAACACTGCCGCTTACCAGACACGAAACGAGGCCTGTTATCTGATCCCCTTAGACCGTGCGCGTGAGTTTAGACCTTTGAACGGTGATAACGTGGCGCACTCAGTGGAGCCAGGCCGAAGGTAGATAAGTTCGCATGTTGCAAACCACCAGAAACTTCGTTCCTCGTTCCGAGCAGGTTCTGGTGCATGGGGAAATGCCTGATACAGTAGATACATAAATAAAGCCCGATTGGTCAGGGGCTGGGACATTAGGGAGGTACCATAAAACCAGCGCTAATTCAGACGAAGACGAAGAAAGTGTACGAAGAAATGAAGAAAGTGTCCTCGTCTGAATTACCGCTGGTTTTATCCAAGAATGTCAAATTTCCAACTAGCCCAGCTTGCAACCCTCCTGCAGGTACCATAATGCTGTGAAACGGTGTTATACATCTTACATCTGCTCCAAATGGCCTTTCTGGCTGCTCCGAGCCTGATACAGAAGGCGCTTGTGCCTGCTCCCAGGACTGCTCCCAAACCGATGGACCCTGTTCCACCCTCGTTATTGGGATGGGAGCGAGTTGACCATTTTTAAAAGGACTACCATGGTCAGATGCAGTTCGACTGATGTGGTTGCACTGGATTGTTTCATGCTAGACTTGCGTCAGTTCAACCAGTGTTTGAGTGTTTAAAACTCTGCGCTAGCACTATGGCCCCACCGGGAGCGATGACACTTGTAACTCGGTCATTCCATGCCAAACATCCCAGCCGTACAATCGACCATCACGGATTTGCTCAGTAAAAATTGTGGGTCATCCTCGCATGGCCCACAATCCTCCCTGAAAGTGGTTTTGTCCAAAAAAGTTTCGTTCTGTTTCTAGTGGCCCTTTTATCTCCAGGGTTTAAAGCAAACTTACGTCTGTGAAAAAATTCATGAAAAAGTAACTTCTCTTAGAATGGCCACCATTTTTTGTGAACATCATGTTGAGGCCCTGGGCTGCTCAATGCCGCATTTCTAAAATATGTTTCCCTTTTTCTTTTTTGCTGTGAGGCGAAAAGCAAAAACGCCCGTGTGTACGAGATTTCGGCGCACGTTAAAGATCCCCAGGTGGTCAAAATTAATCCGGAGCCCTCCACTACGGCGCGCCTCATTGCCTGCGTTGCGTCGGCGCGTTAAACCCTACAATCAATCAAATCAATTTTTTGCTGTGATTACGCCATTAAGAAAATACACGGTGTCATGCATTTTGAAACATTTTTAGCAAATACAAGCACATTCTCTCAGCCAATGAAGCATTTGTACTTGTATCTCAGCATTGTGGAAAATTTGTAAAAACTATACTTACACTCAAAAAAGGTGAAATGTGCGAGAAAACGTTTCTCAAACTTGAAAAAAACCTCCTTTCTGGCCCATATTCACCTTGAAATTGCGCATTGTTGTGCTCGTAGTAAAAATATCAAATACAAGCCATTCACTAGCACAAATGATCGCAGTTTATTTCAGAAAGTTTAATCAGAACAGTTTTTAGATGCAGAGCATCTGATCCACTTGCCTTGTCCCTCCGGCGTCGTCGTCATCGTCATCAGCGATGTCCACCCCTCCCCCATTCTCCTCGCCGCGCCAACTGCGCTCTCCGCCGCTCACCCCCTCTCCTCTCCGACAGCGAACACTCTATCGCGAAGGGCATTGAATTGAATTGAATTGGATTGGATTGGATTTGGATTGGATTGAATTAAAGTGGATTGTGTTGGATTGTGTTGCGTCATAGCCGCGGCACGTTGCGTCATAGCCGCGGCAGACGCGCTGGTGCCGGTGCATGTGCAGTACTCTCTCTTCCGCGGTTTCCTCTCCTTTGGGCGCGCTGCGCATATAACCGGTGTGCCGTTCTCCGGCGAAGCAACATCCCAGCTTGGCTCAAACACCTAGAGTCCACGCCACTTTACAAGTACACCAACGTCGTCATCGGCTGGGACCGGCTTACGCAGTCCCCTCAACGTTATGCGCGCTATAAAATGCGGTCCCTTCACCGCTCCGCCTATGCGTCGCATCTACACAGGGGTTCCCGCGAGGGGAGGTGGGAGTTTTTTTTGTTTTAGCAGAGAAAAAAAATTTTTTGTACAGCGACGCTACTTCACCCCGCTGTTCCACAGAGCGTCTTCTCTGCACGGCATGCACCTGCCTGCATGAAAGAGGCGCGAGCCAGCAAGTTCGCGCTACAAGAATACCTTTCGCCGCAACGGTATTTGTAGCGTCAGTACAGGAAAGAGGAATAATTCGCGTGTTGGTGGGAAAAGTACAACGTGGAGCTAGCGGTGGTGCGCCCATTCCATGAGTACGGGAAACTCAACGGCAGGCTGGACATGGACGTGCATTTAACGAAGCAGGGTATGTTATACGTGGTATCTTTTTAAGTATGCCGAAAATTATGAAATAAACAGCGGCAGAGTCATCGAGTTAAACGGATTTATTTGTATGCGTTAGTGGGAATTGCATAACCCGATGCTTTAAATGCACATCTGATGTCCAGCCGTTGAGTTACCCATACTCATGGAATGGGCGCACCTCCGCTAGCTCCACGTTGTACTTTTCCCACTAACACGCGAATTATTCCTCTTTCCTGTATTGACGCTACAAATACCGTTGCGGCGAAAGGTATTCTTGTAGCGCGAACCTGCTGGCTCGTCTTTCATGCAGGCAGGTGCATGCCGTGCAGAGAAGACGCTCTGTGGAACGACGGGGTGAAGTAGTGTCACTGTACAAATTGAAAAATTTTTTTCTCTGCTAAAACAAAAACTGTTCTGATTAAACTTTCTGAAATAAACTGCGATCATTTGTGCTAGTGAATGGCTTCTATTTGATATTTTTACTACGAGCACAACAATGTGCAATTTCAAGGTGAATATGGGCCAGCAAGGAGATTTTTTCAAGTTTGACAAACGTTTTCTCGCACATTTCACCTTGTTTCAGTGTAAGTATAGTTTTTACAAATTTTCCGCAATGCTGAGATACAGGTACAAATGCTTCATTGGCTGAGAGAACGTGCTCGTATTTGCTAAAAATGTTTCGAAATGCTCCACATTGTGTATTTTCTGCATGGCGTAATCACAGCAAAGAAAAGGAAAAATATTTTGAAAACGCTGCATAGACCAGCCTAGGGCGTCAACATGATGCTCACAAAAAATGGTGGCCATTGTAAGAGAAGTTACTTTTTCGTGAATTTTTTTCACAGACGCATGTTTGCTTTAAACCCTGGAGGTAAAAGAGCGGCTAGAATAAGAACAATGTTGTTTGGAGCAAAAACACTTTCACGACGGAGGATTGTGGGCCATGCGAGGATGACCCACAATTTTTACTGAGCAAATCCGTGATGGTCGATTTTACGGCCGGGACATTTGGCATGGAATGACCCAACTTCTTTTGGGTCATGTCACTCACAATGTCACTGCCTACCATGACATTTCTACCCACGCCGGAGTGGTTGGCAGGAAAGTGCATTGGGGTCCATGAAGAAGGCATTGCTTAAACAAAGCAGAGAGAGAGAGAGAGAGAGAGAGAGAGAGAGAGAGAGAGAGAGAGAGAGAGAGAGAGAGAGAGAGAGAGAGAGAGAGAGAGAGAGAGAGAGAGAGAGAGAGAGAGAGCATGCTTACCCCCACCTAGCCTCAAACCCAAGTCTCCACTGCTAACGTTTGTGGTGTTCCCTTCTCTTTCCTGCATCATCTGTGCTGTGCATTTTCTGAGAGAATATGTAATGAAGTACAATGTAGTACTTGGCTTATGCTGGGCTACAGGAAAGGGGCGGTTGGAGAAATCAGTGAGCCACCCAACGTTGCTCCAAATGGCAGCCGGGGCATTTGAAGCCAGGCTGAAATTTCACTGAATCCCTTCTTCTGCGCAGGTGATTGCCAAAGCCCAGAAGATGATGCAGAAGAAGAACCAGCACATTCGATTCGACGACCTCTGAGGCCTGTACAGCATTGTTGAGGCCATTGCCCGAGTTGCAATGCATCTAAAGCCATTTGCCGTGAGCGTTTGTTACTTGAAACGGCGATGTGGTTCTGTTAATCGGCATTTGGTGCCCTTAATTAATAAAAGTATATGTGGTTGACTTGTGCAGTGAAACTGGCTAGCCACTTCTCTTTTTACATTTCTTGTACAAAGTTATTCGCTATTTAAAGTCATTGTTTCCCATATGCTTTTTTTTTTTTTCCTAGTTTGAACACATCTCTTGCAGTCAGAATTCATGCAAAAAGTTCATGCCATTATTTCCCAGACACAATTATCTTAAACCAAGTTAACAGCTTTGTGTATAGAGTAATGAAAGAAATACTGTATGCTGTTGATGATGCTCCAATAAATAACGTTCACACAGTTTTAGCATCCTTTCTTTGCATATAAAGGGCTGTAGTTTTCACAATTTGTACCCGTGCTGCAGTGGCATTTCGAACCCATCCAAAACAGAATGTCATTTTGCTAAAACAAAGGACTTTGAATGGCGTTTGAGATCCTCCATGTTCCACTGCAATTTCAATTGCAGTTTAAATATTTAACGTTCACTTCCTGTGTTGCACAAGAGGGAATTTCTCGTAATGAAATTGTTGCCACCTGTGATTGATGATGATATCTGGATTTTAATGGCGCAAGGCCAGCTAAGGGCAAAGAGCGCCAAACATAAGTGATTTCATGACAGCGATGTGAAAGTAAAAGTAGAGGGTTTCAGTAAACATACACAAACTAAAACAAGCTAATGAAGATGACTGGTGTAATGCCCAGGTTGTCATGATGCATGATAAGAGATAAGATGTAAAAAATTGACATCGGTGAGAAACTTAAAAACAAGCTTGGTGGAAAACATGCGCTCGTCTCCTAGAAAGTACAATGGGTGAAACGGAACGTGTTGTCTGTATAGTTGTGGGAAGTGTTTGCGTCGTGTTGTGTCAAGTGCCTTGCATTGGATGAGTACGTGGATTACGGATAGGCCCTCTCCACACCTGCTGCACATGGGTCTTGGAGATCCAGTGAGCAAGTGCGAGTGTGTTGCATGTGTGTGGCCTATCCGTAACCTTGCTAGGGTCACTTCAGTGTGTCTGTTGTGTGAGTCAGTTGTGTATCGTCCCAAGTGTGGCTTTATTATATGTAGCTTGTTGTCCGACTGTTCACTCCAGTGTGTTTGCCATGTTTTACGTAGGTGTTGTCTGATGACTGGCTTCATGTCAGTGTTTGGTACTGTTGCTATGTCTAGAGTGTTTCTCAGTGCAGCAGCAGCGGCCATTTCATCAGCAAACTCATTGCCCGCGATGCCAGCGTGGCCTGGAACCCAGCAGATGGCAACATTCAGACCTGACGCATACGCCGACAAAGATTTAAAAACCAGATTGACAATGTAATTTTCGGAGGACCTTTGGGATGATAATGTACGCACGACGCTTAGTGAATCCGTGAAAATGATAGTGTTTGCGATATTATGTTCATTAATGTGATTTAAAACAAGGAGTATACCATATGCCTCCGCTGTAAAAATGCTAGAATTCACATGCATGGTTTTACAAGCACTCAAATTGGGCCCGTGTGCAGCACAAGACACCGCAATGGATGTTTTTGAAGCATCAGTAAAAAATTCTGTTGCCCCATATTTCGCCTGAAGATACATGAAATGCTGCAAAACGGCAGTTGTGGGCACCGTGTTTTTCTTAAATTGCGTAAACGACAAATCACACAATACAGGACGAAGATGCCATGGGGCTATAGAATCAATGAGAGATGTTGTAAAAGTGTCTAAAAACGAGACAGAAAGTTCAGAGGCTTTCTCCCTCGCCCTGAGCGAGAAAGGCGCAGAAATAGATGGACGATTTAAAAACAGTTGTGATGTAGATGTATCGTTCATTATAGACTTAATGGGATGGTGAGACATTGATGAAACTTTAAAAGCATATTGCAAATCGACATACTCGCGCTGGTACCCCAGGCACCATCTGTCACACTCGACGTACAGACTTTGCACGGGGCTAGTCCGGAAAGCACCAGACGCAAGTCGAAGGCCCAAGTGCTGCACTGGATCAAGCATTTTCAAAGCAGTTTCCCTTCCTGAACCATACAAAATACTCCCATAGTCTAACCTCGAGCCTACCAGGCTGGTAAACACTCGCAGCAGAAGTTGTTTGTCAGCACCGTACGAGTGATGCGACAAGACCTTTAGAATATTCAGTGTTTTAATACATTTTTGTTTTAGATGTTTGATATGAGAGATAAAGGAAAGTTTTTCATCAAGGACTATACCTAGGAACTTGTGCTCTTTTTTGACCGGTATCGAGACACCATTCAGTTTGATGTCTGGATCTGGCCTGATCCCACACCTTTTGGAGAACACAACACAAGTGCTCTTAACTGGGTTTAGCAACCGTTCTGATCAGCCCAGCCAGCTAGCTTATTAACACCAAGCTGGACTTGGCGTTTGCAAATTGACATATTCCACGACTTAAAAGATATTTGGACATCATCTACATATATTGTACAGGAAATGGTTCGTGGCAACGCCTTTCGAAGTGAGTTCATCTTGACTATGAACAACGTACAACTCAAAACGCCATTTTGAGGCACACCATTTTCCTGCACAAAAACATTTGAAAAGGCAGTACCAACTGTTACACGAAAGGTTCGTTCTGCCAGGTAGCTATAAAGAGTGTTAAACGTATTGCCCGAAACACCGAATGATTTCAGGTCGCTAAGTATCCCGTATCGCCAAGCGGTGTCGTAGGCTTTCTCAAGATCAAAAAAGACCGTAGCACAAAACTGTTTGTGGACAAAGGCATCCTTTATATACGACTCAAGGGCGACGAGTTGGTCGTTTGTGGATCGCCCCACCCTGAAGCCGGCCTGGCAGCTCTCGAGAAGACCATTGTATTCTAAGAAGTACACGAGTCTCCTGTTAATCATCTTCTCGAGAAGCTTGCACAGGCAGCTGGTGAGGGCGATGGGTCGGTAACTGGCGGGAGAAGACGGGTCCTTACCCTCCTTCAGGAACGCCACAACAATAGCCTCCCTCCAAGATTTCGGAATGTGCCCCGAAAGCCATATGTTGTATAAGTGTAGGAGTGTTTCAAGAGTATCTGGGTGTAGGTGTTGTATCATTGTGTATGTAATCTGGTCTGCGCCTGGAGCTGAAGGTTTACATGTGCTCAGGGCAGCCTTCAGCTCATAGAGAGTAAATTCAGAGTTGTAACCAGAATTTGACCTGTTATTATCACGTAAGGACTTCTTTTCACAAGCGGTTTTATGTCTCAGGAAAGTGTTTGTGTAGTGTGCAGAGCTGGAAACGTGTTGGAAGTGTTGTGCGAGTGTGTCAGCCTGGTCTTCCAGTGTGTCCCCTGTTGTACTAACCAGGGGCAGGCTGTGTGTCTGTTGTCCTTTTAGTTTTCGTATTCGTGTCCAGACTTTGTGTGTGTCTGTGTATGAGTTAATAGATGTAAGGAAGGTGCGCCAATTCTCTCGTTTTGCCTCACGGCGCACACGTTTTCCTAACGCCTTGGCCCGTTTGAACAAAATAAGGTTGCCCGACGTGGGGTACCGTCGAAGGATACTCCACGCCTTGTTCTGGGCCTCTCGCGCCCGCCTACAGTCCTCATTCCACCACGGTCTCCTCTGATTGCGCGGGGCACCAGAGGCGTGGGGAATGGACTTCTCGGCGGCGTCGAGGATGTGCGCTGTGAGGAGTTGGGTAGCTTCTTCAACGTGTAGGTGTTCAGTGGATGTGTGGTGTAGTTCAGATGTTTCTGTAAATGTACTCCAGTTCGCTCTATCTTCATTGAACCTGTTATGGGAAGATGGACTGCTCGGGCCTTTACCTAAGTATGTTAATGTGGTTGGGAAGTGGTCACTACCATATGGGTTAGTGCCAACGTCCCATTCTAGAGATGGAAAGAGTACTGCAGAGCCAATTGCTAAATCGAGGTGTGAATAACTGTTGTGTCCTATATTATGGTATGTAGGCTTGTTTGTATTGAATAGACATGCTCCCAAAGATGTTAGATATTTTTCGATAAGGCGACCTCGGGCATCTGTGCAAGCAGAGCCCCAAAGAGAGTTATGTGCGTTGAGGTCGCCTGAAAGAATGAAAGGTGTGGGTAGCTGATCCACAAGGCCCTCGAAATCAGAGCTCAAGAGCTGGAAATCAGGAGGGATGTAAACTGAGCATAGAGTTATTAACCTATTAAAAATTATGGTACGAATGGCAACAGCCTCAAGGACGGTCTGTAACAGGATAGAATAACACGCCAAGGACTTTCGGGCAATGATGGCCACACCCCCGGAAGATGTACCACCACCAACCCTGTCCTTCCTAAATACCTGGTAACTATTCAAAAAGTTTGTATGTCTGGAATTTAAGTGTGTTTCTTGTATACACATGACACTTGGCTGATTGGATTGTAGTAACTCATAAACATCATCAAGGTTTTTAAGAAGGCCTCTGCAGTTCCATTGCATGATATTTTCTCTTCCCATTATTGAAGTTTAGATCTACTGGAGTAAGACTGTGTTTACATGTCGGCTTTTGGGGCTTGTACTCGTGGAAGGGGCTTTTTCATTTTCTCTACTGACCTGGATGCCGGAGCCCGTTCCTTCCGCTGTGGTGCATGCCGGAACGGCTCGACGTCTAGGTCGTCATCTGAGGGCAAGGGGGTGCCCAGCGGACTGGGCCCCCTAGACTTGGACTGGGCACCCTTTGCGGTGCCCTTCGTTTTGGCTGCGACCGCCGAGGGCGTCAGGAGCGCCCCGGGTGGCACAGGCGGGAACTGCTGCGGTTTCCTCCAGCTCCATCTCCTCCGGGCCCTCGCAGGTGCTTCGGGCCGGTGGAGAGGAGGAAACAGTGGGTGCAGCAGCATCCCCACGAGACGTGGTTGCCACCACAGCCGCTGCTGGCTCAGCGAGCGGTGCGGAGGCGGGTTGGGCTGCCTGAGGCAACCCAGAGGGGGGCGGGGGTGGGACCAAGTCCGACTCGCGGTACTGGGTCCCTGCCGAAACAAGACGCCGCTCCGCCCCCCGGCAAGCTGTGTCGGCGTACCTCCCGAGGGGGAAAGAGGCGAACCTCTTTCGCGCCTCAGGGAAGGAGATGTTCTCGGCTACTTTTACGTGGATTATCTTCTTCTCCTGGTGAAACTTCTCACAGCTGCGGGACCATGCCGCGTGCGGCCCCTGACAGTTTGCGCAAGTGAAGGTGGTGGAGTCACACTTTTCAGTGGGGTGGTCGTGTGCGGCGCATTTTGCGCAGGTCTGTTTGCCGCGGCAAGAAGTCGTAGCGTGCCCGAACCGCTGGCACTTGTAGCAGCGGCGGGGGTTAGGTATGTACGGACGTACACCACACCTAATGAAACCAGCATTGATGTGCTCAGGAAGTTTTGAACTGCTGAATGTTAAGATTACGTGCTTTGTTGGTATTTGTACATTGTCGCGACGGATGGTGATTCTCCTGACAGCTGTTACGCCCTGATCCTTCAGGCCTTCCAGAAGGTCGGCCTCTGTTTCATTTAGCAGATCTGGCTGAGATATCACCCCCTGCGAGCTGTTGAGGCTGCGGTGGGGTGTGACAGTGATGTCCAGATCTGCCATGCGGGTTTGGGTCAGGAGATTTGTGGCTTGCTGCTGCGTCTTGACTTCAACCAACACTTCGCCTGTTCGCAGTTTTTTTGCCTCGAAAGATTTGCCAATGATTCCTTCAAGGAACTTGGAGACGAGGAATACAGATTGGGAGGAGACGGGTTTGGATTTGTCTATTGATTCAAGGACCAAAAAACGGGGATAGTTGTCATGTTTCGGAACGTTGGTAGTTGGTAGGGGTGGAAAGGAAACTTCGGTGCGGCCCCTTTTCGGGGGCCGATCACGTCTGGGGGGGGGGGGGGGGGGGGTTTGAAAATGCCATATGATACATTGGAAAGCAGGGAGACGGGGGTACTTTCTCCTTTGACCTTACCCTGGTAGTCAAAGAGGTCCCGGAACTCCCTGCCTGGTAGACAGGCAGGGAGCCCATCGGCCGGAGCTTGACCAAGGCTCCGACGGCCACCGTTTACGGCTTCTACCCTTCACCTTAAAAACACCTCGCCACGGTTGGACACAGCTTATGTTGGGAGCTCGGGGTCCGCGGTGTCGCTGCTCACCGTCACCATGAATACTCAAGGTGCCCCGTGCGGGGTGCCACCTGTGATTAAAACTAGCTTTAAATGTAATTTGGCGGGGGGTTTTTTTTCCCTTTTGTTTTCTGACCACTTGCAAATGGCTTTCAAAATGTTCACTCTCTACAGTATTGCTGAGATATAAAGTACAACTTCAATGAGGCTTGCAACAACATTTTAACTTCAAGAGAATGAAAGTGCGAGGTACATGGCAACTGGATTTTCTGTTTTCACTATTCATTTTCCCAAAATTTGTGTGAAGGTGTTGTGTATGAGGATGCAAATCTTTGCGTCTTGGAAGGAGTCAAATCCTCAGATGTCCTCCGTGAAGGCAATTTGGCTCGACCAACATTTGAACCAAATGTCGTTGAAAACTGTAGTGGAGCAACATGACATGAGCAGCAATCACTAGCGGAGGCCAGAGTCCTTCAATGCTTTACTGGTCACGAAACTTCGGCGCTCGTTTCATATAGGGACCGCGCGCGCCACTACAGGCACCACCGCCGCACGAAGGTCATCCAGCCGCCGCGCGTGCGGAGTATTGGCCAGCTCTTGGCGTGCAAACGCTTGCTGCTTTTGGTGTCTGCGCGCTGATTAAGTGTGTTTTTTTTCGTAGTAGTTAGCGATGAATATTCCTGTCATTGTGTATATCACCTGCCTTCAATGGGGTTTTATTTTTCGAAGTAAATTACCATAGACTTCGGCCGCAAACGGCATGCGGCTTCTATGTGCTCTGGCACAAGCGCTGCGCCGTTGTGTTTACGGATTTTTAAATCTACATTGCTTCTTTTCTTAAAGCAAAGTTGTAATTACCACATACTATACAGTAGCTGTGTAGTCACGGACTGCTGCGGGCCTATCGATAATAAAATAAAAAAACTGAAAGAAATCAAGTACGGGTCATTTAGACTACGCTTAATGAATCCGTTGATTGCTCTGGAATGCACAGAATGCTAAAAGAGATAGCCCAATAGTATTGTCGTTTCTATGAGTGGGTACATACTTGAGAACATTTAAAAACGCTGCAGAAACGCGAAGGATCAAAACACGAAGAGATATATGTTGCACCATGTGTCCTTCCGCATCCACGCTTTGCGATACTTGCAAAAACAGGAAGCGAAAAAGAACAATAAAACTAATTTTATCACACGCAACAAAAAAATTCAATATTACGAAAGGAGACAAAAGAGCGTGGTCCAGCGTACAAATATTTATTTTTTCGCGCGGTGATGTGCAGCACACGGAGGAAACAGAATACTTCCACGTATCTAAGAACAAAGCAAAGCTTTTTTGAACGCAACTAGCTAGCGATCTCCTGCACTACAAAAGACTAGAATGAAACATAAACGTCGAAGAAGCAGTCCGCAGTGTGACGTGCACAGATGAACGTCGATAAAGTGAGTTGCGCGGCGTTTGCTATGCATGCATTACTCTCGGAAAGTTATTAATTTCAGATCCATGGAAATAGGATCGAGGACATTGTCGAAGAAACAAAAAATCAAGTTAGCGACAAGGTGGCACCCTTTCCATATCAAACAATATTGCCCGACGGGACGTACGACAAACAGAGCAAATGGCCGCTCCGGTTGAAACGCCAGATAAGAAACCGAAATTGGCCATGCGCGGTTAGAAAACAAACAAAACGAACCCTAAGGGATAATTCGCGGAAATATGAAAAGTAAAAGCACAAGGACATCCCAAAGCTTTTTTACACGCGAGCCTGAGCGCAAGGTAATACAAGTTTGCAAACAGGTAATGAAGCACCGCTACAACCTGACTGATATGACAAAAATCCGGCTTTAAGTTAGCCTTGTACAATTCTAGGGTCCACGATGCTCTCAAAGTGGTACATTGCTTTTTCCATTCTCACACAGTGCATTTTACACACACTGTCGCACACTAATAATCGAAGCTGAAATCTCCCGTTGCTTGCCTTGGAATGGCGCGCCTCCAATTCTCACGCAGCTGCCCGTCGCTCGGTCAAGTGAACAAGGAAACATTTTCTGTGGTATCGTTGTACAAGGAACGACATCCCGGGATGCAACACATGTTCGGCATCGTCGTTGCACTACTTAGGTCGCATCACGAGAGCGCGATATGCACGTTACATTTTTTTCCCGCACAAAACAAACACAACTCGCCGCGGCTCCGCCGTTCGAGGCAGCGCAATGCCGCCCGAGGAGTGACCTCAGTGAGAGGGTGGCGCCACCGCGCGGCGGCCAAACGCAGCATATGAAGCTCTCCCATTGAGTTACGGAGCAGTTTCGTGACCAGTAAAGTATTGAAGGACTCTGCCGAGGCATATTCAGTGGATGAACGCCCTCCGCATCACCGCAGATGCTCAGATGCGATGCGCTTTTCCCCCACCTTTGGAGCTTGCCTGTCTCGTGCCTGTATCATAGACGTGTTCGCACTAGGCCAAGGGTCGGCTTATTTGGGACTGCGCTCGCAAGCAGTCGGTACTTGTGGCAACACCACGCCAACACGAGAACTCGCCACTCTGTCAGTGTCAGTCATCTGCACGTGTTCTGCGGAGGGTTGCCACCTGCCCGGTTTTGGATTGGCCCGACCGGTTTTTTAAACAGCGGGCCGGTTGCTGGTGCATGCTTAAAACCGGCTGTCATTGGCCGGTTTTCTTGCCCTCGTGCTGTGATTATGTCCGTTTTCGCGTTTTATAAGCTTCCATTCAAGAACTAAGATGATAAATATGTGTCGTCAAGCTGCGCAAAGATACGCAAACTGAGAAAATACAGCCCGCTGCCTGAGATGGAGGGGTACCTAAGGGAGGAACAAAAAACGAAATGCTGCCGCCGCGTTCAGCAGCTGCGGTTATTTTTCAGTGTAGCACATACAGAGCAATAACCACAATAACCATGCTCTCAATCACTTTCAGTACAAACACTATGTTGATTCTTCACCAAAAAAACGCTACAATAAATGACACTGCATGTCCAAAACATGGCGTCTGTTTTTCAACACAAATTAAACATTCTATATCCGACACCCCCCCCCCCCCCCCTTTAAGGGCTGTTTTTTTTTTTTTCGCAAAAAGATGGCAACCCTAGTTTAACTCGCTGGTGAAGCATTGAACGTTACAGCACAAAAAGGGTGAATTCAGTATAGAAAACATTACCGAAAAACAAATAACTTCAAAAGAGACATGCACTATCAGTGATTCAAACAATATAGCTAGTGCTCCAGACCACTCGGCCAGAAGGCAGGGGCGCCTGAATCGTGAAGCATATAATGTATAGCCAGTTTACACTTTTATTTAGTCCTTGCATTTCAAGCAGCTTAGGTGACTATTTGTTGTATAGTGCTCGTGCAGTAAGCGTCCCCCAAATTTCCACAATACCTGATGTCTAGTAATTGCATTTCTTAGACGGAAAAGCTTTCGCAGATGTGTGGTCGTGCTGCTGACCTGTGTGATAGTTCACCCAGTCCAAAAAAAAGTGCTTACCAAACCTTACTTTTACGCTGTACGATAAAAGTTTCGGTTGATTTTAATTCTTTAGTACCTATATTACCTTTGCTGACTCTTCTCCCGCCTTCAATTGGCCGTAGGTTTTTCTACTAGCATACCAGTCAAGCAAAGTGTCACATGTGCACTTGTGTGGAGTGACTGGGACTTAGAGCTTGGTAGAGCCTACAAATTAACAGACTAAAGGTACATTCCTCCATGCGGAAATCGTGTTGTGGCTTAGTTTCCAGTGAGCGAACGAATTGCGAGGACCCGCCGGCGGCCGGCCAACTGAACACCTGGCCGACTGATTCTGTCGGACCGTCGGCGGGCCGTGCAGTAGCGCAGTCAATCCAAGCCATCTAGTTTTGACGTCATACGAAACGTCATAGGAAGTCTGCAAGGAGGATGCAGAGAGGAGGACGGCATTTTTGAATTGATCTTTCTAGTAAATAGTCGCATAAGCACAGAGAGAGTGGGCGAAACTTGGCCTGGAGACTCCAGACTACAATTTGCACTAGTAATCCCGCAATGCTTACAAATCGCTTCAGTGTCCCCTTCAAGTTGCAAACATTGCACAATTTACCCTAATGCTATACGTGTATGAAATCTGATTACTTCGTGAGTAGCATGTGCAATTCTGTTTAAAACAGTGTTACCATTCATGAAATGCTCCTTTTTTTTTTTTTCATATACATAGTATACTATTCAAATTTTCAGCCTCTGTAAGGACTCAAACTGGTTAGATTCGAAATATATTGGAGAGGTTGCATTGTTTTATGTTTGCTAAGTTTTTGTTTTATTGCTTTTTAATCGAACAAATTCAAATAGCAAATCAAATAACAAAATCACTAAATAGCAAATAGCAGACACTAGTTGAGGATTAGTTGGTATTTGGCATGTTCCCACAACACTTGGCTTCGGGCAGCGACAGTAGAAATTGCAGGGAAAGACGCCCTAGCATGGGATAGGCGACATGTCTTGACTTGTCCAGTCTTTCAGTCACCAAGATTAATGCTGTTCTGTTCCTTACAACTGCCGGCATTGCAAAGTAGGGTGCTGGTTCTATCATTTCAGTCGACAGACGCGAGTTTGATTCCAGCTGCTGTTTCTCTGAAGGAAGTGAAAAATGAGAGCACCTGTGCGCTAATTAGTGCGCCAAGTGGTCCAAATTAATTAGTAGCCTTCCCCTACAGCCTGCAGCATGGCCCAGTTGTAGCTTTGGAGCGCACGAACGTCCACCCTTCCCTGAAAAAGAAAAGAAAAGCACCTAAGCACTCAACCCACACCAATTAATTAAGTTGCAAAACCTGAAAAGGTTTTGCGACTTAATTGCGACACACTCCAGTATATGTGAATGTTATAGCATCCTCGATTACCCGCACCGGTGCACACCGGGGCACACCGGTGCGCCTTTTCATCCTCGATAAACCGCACCGGTGTGCACCGTCCGTCCTCGATAAACCGGGGTGCACCGTCGCGGGGCAATTTTTGGTTGCACCGCCGCGCACCGAGAGAGTCGACGGTGCGCCGGCGTGCAGTCCCGAGATGCATCGCGGACGATGCCGGCGAAGGAGCTTCCTCCGCCGTCTGCTGCAGCGACGGCGCCATCGCCGCACTCGTGTCAAGGCGGACGGAGCTGTGTATTGTTGCTGACAAGGATGGCGTGCTTGTGAATTCATCGGGCAACGATGCGACAGTCTCCTAACGGGCGGTAACAACGGCCAGTGATTGTAAATGAGGACGCGAACTTCGTGTACTTCAAAGGCGGCTGCATGCATTGCCAGAAAGTTGGGGATTGACATTCGTTTCGTTCGATCGAATTATCATGAACTGTTACCGGAGTGCCTAGACGATGAAGACCTACTTGTTTTGCTGTAAAGGAAGGGCGGAACAAAACAGGCACTCGCATTATGGCTCAAACGAAGATTAGAAGCAGCTTGTATGTAGCTGTTTAGTGGAAGCGGTGGCGGTACGTTGTTCCGCATGTGTGACGGATTTAAGTTGTGCGTACATATAATCATTGGCCTTCAATAAATACCACTTTCAAATATAGCTGTGTCTCATTACAGTGCTGTATTGTTACTTGTGAACGTTTTTATGAGTTGATTTCTTAGATTAAGAGATGGCGCCTGGGTAGAACCGCCCCGTTTGTCCTCGATCAACGCTCCGTGCCGGTACGCACCGTCGTGGGGCACTGTGCACCGCGCCGGTTTTGGGGGCAACACCGGTGCGTGTTTATCGAGGACGCTATTAGTTTGAATAGATCGCCCACGAATGCACACGTCTGATGGTCACCAACTATTAGCTCAATTACATTTTGAAGACGGTTGGCCAAAATCTTAGCGAATACTTTATAATCTACATTACACAAGGAAATGGGACGATATCCTTCTGCTTTACGCAGTTTATCAGGATCATTACTTTTCAGGATTAGAACAGTGTGGCCTTCGTACAGCGCAGGTGGGAGATATCCAGTCTTGTAAGCCTCACGGCAAACCTCAAGTAAAAATGGAACCAGCAAAGAACAGAATGTGTGGTAAAATTCTGCAGTGAGACCATCAGGTCCTGGGGTTTTGCCTTTCACCAATGATTCAATGCTAGGCACCAATTCTTGAATGCCAATCTCCTGGTCGATAGATTCACACTCATGCTGGTTTAATTTGGGCAGCAAACTAATGAATTTGTCAATGGACTCCTCGCTCACCGCTTTTTTGGAAGCTTGAAATACAGTTCTATAATAATCGATGAAGGCCATCATTATCACAGTAGTGTCATCAGTACCTTTCCCTTCATACTGATTTTCAAGTACTTGTTTAGACAGAGTATGACGGCGCTCATCACCTAGAGACCGGCGACACGGTTGCACTTCAGCAAAGCGCTGTGATCTCGCCCGCACTAGTGCTCCCCGGTATTTCTCAACATCAAACGCCTGTAGCTGCGCCTTGACATTCCGAATGTCATCCATATATTGACCTGGAAATCGGCTTTCAAGTTCATAAAGCTCTCTCAACAATTTATTTATGTGGTTTATGTTGTTTTTCTTTTCAAACGCCATCACGGTAGCCTTTTCAATAGCAGTGAATTTCACTTCTTGCTTAAATACTTACCACCGTGCGAGCATCGGCAGATCATAGTGATTTCTTGCATTTTGCATAATTTCTGGCACACGATTTAAAAGGGACGGATGGGATAGTAAAGAATTATTAAATTTCCACAATTCCCAGTGCAGGCGACGACTCCGACACTGTTGGCTACCATGCGCAGCAGATACAAGGCAATGGTCGCTAAAAAATACCGGATGAACCATGGAGGAAGAAAAAGTTAGGAGACGGCGCTAGGGTGGCTAGAACGGCGCCGCCGGAGAAACGTGAAGCCAATACATAAAAAGTAAAATCGAAGTCGGCCCAGGCGTCACTGCACCACGTGACCCCACCGCACAGTTGTAGCGGCCCGTTGTAGCGAAGCCTGCTATATGTTGTTTTTTTTTTTTCCCACGGCTTTTGTCTTCCGCACGTACGCGGCACTCCTGCCCGCACACGGGCATGAGATCGCCGAGCAGACAAATGCAGGAAGGACGGGGAACAGCTACCGCCAACGAAACACGAGAGATGCCCCGGAGTCGGAGACCGCCGCCGCCGCCGGCCCACCCGACCTTGGAGGGCCGACTGCGGCGGCTTGAGAAAGGGAAACGGCGGAGGGAGCGGCTTCAACGGACCTGGGCTTGCGAAGGCTAGCTGCGTGACGTCATGCCGTCTCCTAACTTTTTTTTTCCTCCATGGGATGAACAGAGTAGCTATGGACATACGGTAGAGGATCTAAAGAAACATAAATATGGTCTAGCCTAGCGTGAGAGGCTCCCTGAAAATGTGTAAAACGATTTTACAGTCGCACATGTGCTCCTATGTCACAAAGGTGAAAGTCACAAGCAATGTTTTCCAATGTTATAGCGCTTAAGTCCGATCGTTGGTGCTCACATGACCTGTCACTCGGGTTACACACACAGTTAAAGTCCCCTAAGACCATTAAGTGGCGCTCAGTACCCAGGTGGATCTGTAATGACAGGAAATATTCTTCCCATTCACGAGGGCAGGGCCGTAGCCAGAGGGGGGGTTTGGGGGTTCGAACCCCTCCCGAAATATTTTCGAGGGAGCGCGTAAGGAATACTTACTGTTGGTTTCGGCACAACTACCCCCTTCCCAAAACCCATAACCCCCTCCGAAAAAAATTTCTGGCTACGGCCCTGCACGAGGGTGAGATGGTGCATAAACGACAAGAAACCTCCATGACTGGCCCCCGATCATTAGGTCACATACGATAAGGCGTCCCTCCCGATCAGAGGATACAAATTCTACACAGCATTGGATGCGCTTGTTCAGAAAGAGCATGCACCCAGCAGATAACCCTTTCGCGTGGCTAACACACACTTCGTACTCTGATTGAAAACGAGCTAGAGCTTCCGCAGTCCCTTCATCCGACTCAATTTTTGTTTCTTGAATGGCCAGTACATCAAGCTTCCAACCCCGCATTAGGTGAAGAAGCTGGCCTTAACGCGTCTTGTTACGTAAGCCACGGACATTTAATGTTCCAAACTGAAAAGAAAGAGCGCCCACCACGACACTCTACAGCAGTGTAGCGTCTCTACCTCGCCTACCCACACTTCCATCAGGATCTGGAGGCCGGGCAGCAGGACGGCGACCAGTAGTTGCACTTTCCGCAGCCGGGGAGGCGGCCACCCCTGATGATGATGCAGGGTCGGCAACTAGAGGGGCCTCTGTGCTTATGAGGCCTGTATCAGAGGAGGATGTGGCACCCGGCGCCAAAGCCGTCGATAGCACCGCCGAAGCGGCAGGAGCAGGATCCGAAGCATCCTTAACAGGGAACTTCTTCGCCTGCTTTATCTCCATGACCTCTGGTTTTCCACCCGAAGCCTCCACTTCATCAAGGGGCTCACGAGCCAGCGCTGCCGAGGTTGGATATATAACGTATATATATAATGTACAACCAGTTTACACTTTTATTTAGTTTTAGCATTTCAAGTACCTTAGGTGATTATTTGTTGTACAGTCGAACACGGATATATCGAACTCCAAGGGGGTCGCGAAATAGTTCGATATATGAAAAATTCGATATAAAAAAATATGGGCTCTGAGACCTCACCTATGGCGGACGGTTACTTACCGATCGTCGCATTCAAGAATGACAACTCATTCCGCACTCACGACGCAACAGGACGCTTTATTTCCGTGAAAAAAAAAAAAAAATCACTGATCTTGGCCTGCTTCTTTGTCATGGAACTGAAATTAAAGACGCTGGTCTCGAACTTCTCGAGGCTGCACAACTAGAAAATTCCAGCAGTACGCTGCGCGATCGCACACCATGCACAACACGCACGCAAAAGAACAGCGCGCACGTACCACAAGAACTTTGAAGGTAACAATTCCAAGGCTCTCTGAACGGACTCCAACAAAGCGCTCGCGATTGTCATCTCCGAGAGAAACAGTGATCTCCGAAAGGTGCCGGACAGCTCCCCAAACAGCAGCAACAGCAGCAAAATGCAAAAGAAGGAGGAGGCCGCCAGCGCCTTCGTTCCCTCTTCCCTTTTCCGAGACTACATTGGTGAAAGACAGACCCAGAGAGAGAGAAAAAAAAAACTCTTTTTCGGCAAGTCGGGGAACGTACGCAGCCGCAAAAAAAAAAAAAAAAAAAAAAAAAAGGACGTGCGCAGTCGGGGCATCCCTACCTCGCACTGTCACATTTTCCGAGCGTTCGGGCTTGTGTGCCTTGAGAGATTTAGCATACTGGGCTCCGTCCGCTAACGCTACAGCGGCCGGTAGCGGGGCCCGACTGGGCGTGCGCAAATTCGTTCCGGTAGGGGGGATTAGTTCCGCGAGCCAGTCTTCGCCATGCCCGCGCATTCCTCCACATCCTCCTCAACCTCAATCGGGGGTGCAGCGACCGCCGAAGAGCACCTTCCAGCTCGCGCGGCGTTCGATATACCCAATGTCGGGAAAAATACGGTTCGATATAAACGGATCGAGCGGGACGGGGCCCTCATGCAAGTTGTCGCACCGGAGTTATGACATGAAAGGTTGTTATCTCGAATTCATTCCCATAACCGCCTGCCGCGCGTGCTTTCGTGCGGAAGCTCCAGGATACGTCATCCGCTAAGACGCAATGAGGTTCACGTGAGGCGGGAGCGGTATGTAATGATGCTTTCGTTGATGCCACACCAGATGGGAAATATGCATTAATCACTGTAGGTAGCATTTAGAAGACAGAGGACAATGCCCGAAATTCAGCATTCACTTGACGACGACGTAAAAGAAATAGAAAATGCGGCGGAAATTAATATAAGATAACCTCCAACCTACCCTTCAAGTCCAAGCAGAACAAGCGATGGCTACGGGAGGCGAAATATCTAGTCGGGGACAGCCACGTTTCGAGGAGCACAGAGAGAGAGAGAGCAGAATAATATCCTGGGAGAGCTTAGAGACTTTATAGGAGAGGTCAGGAGAAGCACATCACGGAGCGGTAATTTCACTGCAAAACCCAGATACTCCCGACTGGAGCTGTACAGAAGCTGTGTTCCAAAATGTATCCATACTGAGAAGATCGAATAATGCTTCTTTTGTTTTCGACTTTCGTCAATTGCGTGTTCTTGCGTCTGTGGGGGAGCTAGTCCTCTTGCTTTTGAATTGAGACGAAGCAATACCACTCTAGATTTCAGAAGACCTATCCTCAGAGGATGAGACAACCGGAAGGAAATACACGCTTGGTGAAGACTGGGGAGCAGTGAGGATTATGTAATGCAATGGTTGCAATGGCACTCCAGTGGTTGTCATGGAGGAGCTGCATGTAGAAGCATTTATCTCCCAAATACCCCGAGCTTGCAAGGCGGAGCAGGTATTGACGGGCGAGCAGCACATAGAATGATTCCCGGGTGCTGAGTGCGAGGGTCAATAGAGTGAAGTGGAAACGCTTGAATAAACTCGGAGAGCTTAGCTGTCAGTAGCTGCATCCGGGCTAGGCACTGGGACGTCGTCAGAAGCAGCGGCTGCACGTGTTTCGCTACTACCTTCTCTGCTGCCCCGTCAATCATACTTTTCAAAGCCATCTCCGTGAAAGGGGTCTGTTTGGGCATAGCGATTGCATAGCTATAGCGGCCAGTTCATTGACAGTGGCTATAGCTTATCCGCGCCAGCACCGGCGCCTTCCACCCTCTCGCTGCTCTGTTCACGGAACGAGGCCGTGCACATTTTACCGGCATGACACCTTCATTGCTAACGCAAAAAGGAATAAATCTCTCGATACGTACAGATATTTTAAAATACCTTTCAGAGTCCAATAAATGCATGAGTAGGTATACAGGAGTATACGCATAACTAAATAAGGCATATGCACAAAGCAGTCCCACTTTACAAATTATACACTGGGAGTGTCAGCAAAAACTGGGTTAGGCGAGAAAAACCGCAATAATTAGACAGCAGTAAGGCACAACGATCAGAAAGCGCAAGAAAATTTTATAGCGCCTCAAACAATGTTGGGCTACAAAAAATGGGGGCCGAACCATTGCCGCACTGCATCCTTCCCCTATCCTTTCCTTTTATATCAATGGTACCATTAGTAGTAGAAAACTTCACCTCGCAGAAAAACGGATTGGTTCCTTAGTCCAGGAACCCGCGGGACGATCTGGCTACTTCTGCCCTGGAGACCAGTAGTTGCTGGGCGTCCAGATCAGCGCTGCAACAATAAACAAAAAACCTCTCAATGCTCTTGCATTAAAAACATCTGACAGCTTTCTGGATCGCCAAAAGGGTATTCGCTTTTTCCAGGAGTTACATGATAAAGCAGCAAAATTATCAAATTCTGCAGCTGAACATTCCCAACTCAGACAGGTGGCATGTTTCTGGAGAGACTGGAAAGCTCTAAATCTCTTGAGCAAGACCCTTTGAGAAGCCACAGTATGAACGCACTCCGAGGACAACCACGCGCACAAAGCGCCCACTTCGCATCGCGTCTCTCTTTTTTCTCGTGCTTTTTTCTTTCGTCTTTTTTTCTCCCTCCGCTGAGCTAGTGCTACAACGGCGTCCGAACCTCGCTTAGCGAAGGAGCGAGAGACACAGCGCGAATCCCCCCCTGCCAGCGCATCAAACACGTGGTCCACGTGCGGCGTAGAATTCCAGAGTGGCAGTGCATGCGTACGCGGTGACAGACGAGTCTTGGAAGCAGCGCAGTTGGGGCCGACAAGCCTGCAAGCTCTACTTGGGATCAACAGTCGTCCAAGGCGTTGCCATGAACCCTAAAGCGTCCGACGCGCCGCCCCAGCTGTCCGTCAAGTACTTGCTCCAGGAACTGCCACTGCCATCGCCGTCGGTGCTGCAACAGGCAGTGCGCTATGAGGCGATGCCCAAGCTATCTACCGGCAAAGAGTGCCTCCATCTCCGAGGGCTCCCCGTCGACGCCCAGCCTGAGACCATCATGCAGTTCCTGGGTCTAGACGCGCTCTCCGTGATTCCTGAAGGCGTACACATCATGTACACCCCGGAGGGCCAACCATCGGGCGAGGCGATCATCCAGATGAACTCCGAGGAGTCCGCCTTTTGGGCGGTCGTCAATTCCCACGACCGCTGCATGATGGGGCCAAGGCGGAAGCCGAGCCGCATCGAGGCACTCCTGTGCAGCGTGACCGAGATGAAGACCATGCTCGCGAAGACCCTGCCGGGGCCCAATTCACCGAGTGGAGGAACCGGGGAGCCGCAGCGGGAACCCAACCACCCCAGCCGACCTCCCGTGCTGACGCCGCGGCCGGATATGATGGCGACCACTGCGGCGACGATGCCGCCGGCGTTCGTTCCTCGAGGCGTGCCCTGGTCGGCCCCGAAACCGGCGGTGCCGCCAGAAACCTTGAACCCATACAAGGTGACCTGGTTGCTTGTGCGCGACCTTCCGGAGTCTGCTACGGATTCCGACATCACGGCATTCTTCGACAGCACCCTGGGGCTCAAGACAGGCGGCGTCTACTTGGTGCACCAAGCGGATTTTAGCGTGAGTGCCGTCGTGGGCGTCCAGTGTCCCCCGGCGACTCTGCAAGCCGTCCTGAACTGTAGGCAGTGCCACTACGTTGGTAACCGCAGGATCGACCTTCGAATTGTCGACGCTGAGTACGTGTCGCGCTGGCTCACGACCCCGCCTAGGGCTCTCGTGTGCAGTCTCCCCGAACCTCTGAAAAAATTTCCGTGAATTGTACAAATAAAATCCGTTTTTGGCGAATCTGTCAGTAGTTTTTTTTAATGCGAAGCTTTCTATGCCTCACTGACGCCGTCGTGCGCCCGAGCAAAACGCACTGCAGGAAAGCGGTGATGATAATGATGAAATACATTATTATTATTATTATTATTATTATTATTATTATTATTATTATTATTATTATTATTATTATTATGTCAAAATATTTAAGGTTGTTTCAAACACCGCAAGCTGTTCCGCTCTCCAGCGAGCGATCACGTCTTTTCATTCATTCATTCATTCATTCAGCTTTATTCACTTTTGTTTTACATAGTTTTTTCTCTGGTCTGCCTAAGCACCGAATGCTTGTTGGCTTTCCAGGCAGTTGGTGTAAACATACACAAAAGAGAATAAGCACACTCTCAAATTTGAACATAACAAATACTTCTCAGTCGAAAATCACATAGCAGAATTATGCATTGCAACACAATATAAACGGCAAAAACGTACTTGTGGACAGCACAAATGTATTCCACTCTTCACTCATATAAGTTACCTGAGACACAATATTCGCGAATTTTTTTTTCCTCCGTGTTTTTATATTATACAAATCGTTTCGGAGAGCACTGAAAAATTCTGGCACGTAATGTTTCCGCATTTTTCCCCCATAGTTTGTGAACACTCGCGGCTTCACGAACCTTTCTGTTTTTCCTAGCGTTACACTTTTCCTAACAGGAACTTTGAACTGGTTGCAGAAGTAATATCGAGTTAGTACCTCGTACCGAAAAAGCTGGCGCACCTGAAGTATGCCTAAATAAGAATACTTGTCCTCTATTTTTGCATTTTGAAGCTTTGTTCCATAGGCAATACTATTTGCTATTCTGTTAATTACTCGGTTTATACATTGTTGTTTATGATCTGAGCAGGAACCATACAGGGCAATTCCATAATTCGAAATTCCTTCCGCCAGTGATTTATATATGGTTTGTCTTAATTTCACTGGGGCCTTCCCTCTTAAGTTGTGAATCATAGCTGCTACACCACTTAATTTCTTGCATACAAACAGCACATGTTTATTCCACGTGAAGTGTTGGTCAAAGAAAAGGCCTAAATATTTTACTTCGGGCTCTAATTCAAGGGGCCTACATTTAGAAGAGCTGCACTGTGACGTTTGCAAATATACAGGCCTATTGAGACAAACAACTTTATATGGGTTACTGAAGCATACCAATTTTGTTTTCTGTAGATTTACAAAAATTGAATTTTGTTTGAACCAATCCATGACTTTGTGAATGTAATTTTGAAAAGTGTTTGTTCCGCAAGAGGAGTCGGTGATTTTCAGAGCCAGAGCAGTGTCATCTGCATACTGGAACACGTTTGACTTCAGTGGAAGTAAGCTAAGATCGGTAACGTATATATCGAGAAGTATGGGCCCTAGCGTGCTGCCCTGAGGCACTCCACATTGTATTTCTTTAAGTCCGCTGTATTCCCCGTGAAGTTTTACGCATTGAAATCGTTGTGAGAAATAACTCGTAAAGAACTTAAGAAATTGCCCACGAAACCCCAAAGAGCTAAGTTTTTGGAACATCAATTTATGGTTTACTGTACCGAATGCTTTCGATCGGTCTAAAAATAACACTAAAATGGCTTCGTTATTTTCAATAAAGGCGTTAACGAGGTCCGAAAATTCTTCTAAGAGTAAAATACTGTTTCTGTTTTTTGTGAAACCAAACAGTGCAGGGTTATTTAAGTTGAACTTTTCGCAAAAGGATTGCATTACAGACGCTATATGCTTCTCCACTACATGGGACAACACTGATAATATTGCGATTGGTCTGCAGTTACCGAGCTCGTCTTTTTTTTCCGTGTTTGTAAATCGGCCTCACAATGGAAACTTTCATTTCTTTGGGTATGTTTCCCGTTTCAAATATTCCATTAAAGGGACACTGAAGTGATATGTAAACATTGCGGGATTACTTGCGCAAATTGTAGTCCGGGGTCCCCAGGCCATGTTACGACCACTCTGGGCGCGTTTACGCGCTTTTATTTAGTAGAAAACTTAATTCGAAAATGCTGTCCTCCTCTCTTTACGCTCGCCCATTTTCTGCGGCGTTTTCGTGTGACGTCGAGAGGAGCCGAGCTCGCAATTGGCTGAGCTATCTGCACGGCTCCCCGGCCTTCAGACAGAGTCAGTCGGCCCAGCGTTTCGTCCGCCGGACGCCGACGGGTCGTCGCAGTTCGTTCGCTCAGTTGAAACGAAGCCAGGACACGTTTGTGAATGGAAGAATAGACCTTTCTTTACTTGGTTAGTTTGTACACTGTATCTAGCTCCAAGTCAAGGTCGCTTCACACAAGCGCACATGCGGCGCTTCGCTGACTGGTACGCCCGTAGGAAAATATAAGGCCTCTTGAAGGCGGGAGAAGACTCAACGAAGTCAATATAGGTACTAAGGAAATAAAATCAACTGATATTTTTACCGTACAGCGTAAAAATAGGGTGCGGGAAGCACTTTTTTCGCTTTTCCGTCTACGAAATGCAATTGCTAGACGTGAGCTATTGCGGAAACTCGGGGGACGCTTACTGCACGAGCACAATACAACAAATAGTCACCTAAGCTGCTTGAAATGCCAAATTAAATAAAAATGTAAACTTGTTGTACAATATATACCTTATATTACCATGTTCGGCGCAGCCCGTCTCGTGGCCGAGTTGTCTAATGCTGCAGGTATGTCGCCGCCGAGTGTTTAGCAAGTCACGAGTTCAAGTCCCCGCGGGTACGTGCTTTTTTTTTTTTTGTAAGTTAACTTTTTTGTTTTCTGCCGATGTTTTCTACATTGAGTTCACCTTTGTTTGGGCCGCAACGTTCATGGCTCCACGAACTAGTTCACAGAACGCGCGCAGGCTGGCACTGGCGCGCTAGCGAGTTCTCGTTGGCGTGCTGTCCATAAGCACCGACTGCTTGCGGGCAGTGGGCACAGGCCAGAATGAACAGACCCTTGGCCTGGTGCGAACACGCATTTTACGGTACAGGCATGAGTGAGGCAAGCTCCAAATAGGGGGGGGGGGGGGGGGGGGAAGCGCATGACATTTGTGCGTCTGCGGGTACTCGGAGGGCGTCCATGCACTGCGTAGGCCTCGGCTAGTGAATGCTACGATCCCAAGCCGTCCTGGGAGGCTTATCTTTATGCATTTTTACAGCTGACAACATGGCAGAAGCGCGGTACGATGATTACTGAGTTATTGAGAATGCCCATCCAACAACGCCACAGGTTGTGTTTTACAGAACCGAAACCGAAACCGAAACTTGTTTGGTTGCTCACCTTGGGCATAGTCCAATCACGGTCCCGCTCCTCCCAACGTCACAGCTTTAGTTGGTGCGGTCGCCGCAAACCGCGCATGGTAGTTTTTCTTCTTTGGCGCTTTGTAAAATAATTTCCGATTTGTCAACCGGATAAACGATGAAAAGTGGGCTAATTTGAGCCAGTCTACGCAGTGCAAGCAAAAACGGGAGCTTGACAAATTCACTTCAGTGTACCTTTAAGAATCTTTAAAAGCACATGTTTTAATCTGCTGTAGTGACACAACAAGTCTCTTAGTTTAATGTTGTCAAATCCGGGCGGTTTAAACGGTTTCATTCCGCGGATGATGTTCCAAAGCTCTGCTTCGGTAATCAACGGCAGATAAGCTGTGCTAGCGCACGCGCGTAGTGGCTTGTACTCTTCCGTGCGCGTTCCATCGTCGCCCCCCTTTTCCATCAATGCGTCAGCGGCTTGTATAAACGTGTCGTTAAATTTACTGCACGACTCACGCGTGTTTTCTTTCGAAAAGTTCTTTCTTATTGTGTCATCTACGCTCGCTTGTTTAATTCTCCCCATTAATTCGTTCGTCATCCTCCACGTTTTCTTACTGTTATTCCTATGTTGGGAAAATTGGGACAAGTTATATTTGCTTTTAGCCCGGCGTATTTTGGCTGTTACCAAATTCCGCAAAGTCCGAAACTCTTGCCCCTTAGCGTATCCTGCGGTTCTTTGCGGCATCTTTGCCATGCTTTATCTTTCAAATAACAAAGTTCCATTATTTCAGTTGTGATCTATCGGTTGTTCAATTGTCTTTGTTTTAATTTTACACACCTACTGGCACGCTACGAAAAATTTCAGTGACCTTAATGTACTAGCTTACGTGATCCAGAGACAGCAAGGTGTTCCAATTAGTCTCACTTATGTAGGCATCAACTTTCTTATCGTCTAAAATTTTTTCATTGTTAAAGGGACCCAGAAAAGTCTTTTGTAAAAGTTACAAAAGGCCTTTATTGTCATTAAACAAATCTGTTGGGCAAGTTGGTGCATTATGCTTGAAAAGGTAAAAAAGCGCGACTTGGACAACGACAGTAGAGAAGGACGACGGGACAAGCGCTCACTTTCAACTAACATTTATTGAGGCATCGTCTCATATTTATACATGTACCAGGAGCATGCGCACTTTGGAACACTACGTAGAACGAATCAACCAGAGAACATAAACGGCACCCTGGTACATGTATAAATATGAGACGATGCCTCAATAAATGTTAGTTGAAAGTGAGCGCTTGTCCCGTCGTCCTTCTCTACTGTCGTTGTCCAAGTCGCGCTTTTTTACCTTTTCAAGCCTTTATTGTCGCGTAGTACAAATATAGCGATGCAATGCCGTTGCAATTATTGATCTGCATTCAGTATTAGCTGCGCCAGAAGCAATTAAGTGCACCTCTCCCCCCTTGCCGATCGATTCCTCCTCCCTCTCTGCTTCTTTCAAAGCAGCTGGAAACACTGGGAATAGCCATGTGACATCGCGACGCTCGACTTCCGTTCTCCGCTAGCTACATTCCTGCGCCTAGGCACGCGTCAATCGCTGCAGACCCGCCTTTGCCTAGGGATCGCGCAGGAAGGAGGAAGAGCAGCCGGAAGTTAATGGCAGTGACGTTGCTGGCGACCGACGATCGGCCGAATCAGGGGGGCGGCTCGCCGTTGCGTCAGCCGCGGTCGGCTCGCTGCGGCGGCGCGCTCATCGGCTGAGAAAGGCGTACTTCAAAAATTGTTTACAAATTATCCGTACAACGTATGGGGCTCACACTTGTCTCAAATTTTTAGATGCAGAGCATCTCTTAGTCGACCCTCCGTCGTCCTGCGTCCGCACCTCTCCTCCTCGTCCCCCTCTCCACGCCAGCAGTGATAACGCCGCTCTCCTCCTCGCCGCTCGGCTCGTCTCGTGCCGGCTCAGGAAGACACCGGCAACACTGTCGCTCCAGGAGCCCTAACCAGCTGTGATAACGCCGCTCTCCTCCTCGCCGCTCCTCCTCGCCGCTCGGCTCGTCTCGTGCCTGAGCGAGTGAGTGAAAGAACTTTATTGAGTGAGTGAAAGAACTTTATTGGTCTCATGCCTCCGATGACAAGGCTGCAGAGGAGAGCTCGCGACGCCGAACGTAAACGGAGCACATTGGCGTAGTAGAAGTGAAATGCCATGGGTTGGTGTGAGCTTCCTTTAATTGCTATCACGTGGCATTCAGCAAGAATGCAGGGGTTAAACCCATAGATGTGCTTGGTGAGTGCATCACTTGTCTTCCCCGTCTCCGGTATGCTCGTAGCTAAATCGGCGAGACAACGGGGTCTAACTTCATTACTCCATTAGTTCCAGGTTCGATTCCTGGCGGTGCCAGTAAAATCTTTTATTTGTTCGCGGAAGTTTTCTGTTGACACCAATGGTCGCGAATGAACCCTTGGGGGGTAGAGGTAAAAAAAAGCTTTGTTTTAAAATTCAAAGGACAGCATCACAAGTCCAAAGCTATAAAAAAGAAAAAAAGAACAATTAGTTTCGGCTAGAGTAAAAAAAAAGTAGCGCCAATCCACCCTTTGAATGTGGTTGGAACGCAAAGATGTAAACGGCACCCACGATTACCCATGCAACGTCACTTAAATTCACTCACGTCGCTCTACAAATAGTGAAACCATAGAGAAGTGAAATACACTTAACCACACCCTCTATTACTTCAAAGAGATATGCTTGGTAAGGTTAAAATAATGCATGATGCATGAACCGTGGTTGGTTGAGTTGTATTGGTGTAGCACATAAGTGGGAATTCTTTTAAATGCGAATGCATTTATTAGCCGGGGGTTGTCTTGCTCCGTTGGCCGGCGTGCGCCTGCATTCCTCCAGCGCGAGCGCACGTGAGCGCTGGATGTGCATAGATGTGCTTGGTGAGTGCATCACTTGTCTTCCCCGTCTCCGGTATGCTCGTAGTTCTGCCTTCGTCGTCGTCATAAATGCGAATGCATTTCTTAGTCGGGGGTTGTCGTGCTCCGTCGGCGTGCGCCCGCAGGTGTTATCTCTCCGCGCTCCTCCTCGCCCCTAGCAACAGCTGTGGCGCGCCTAGCAACCGGAGCAGGTGGTAGCTCGGGCGGGAGTAGCGGAGGGCAAGGGGAGAGGACACGCCCGAGGGAACTTGATATCGCACGCCGTTGCCACCTCTCCCGTTCGAGACACGTCTCCGTACAAGGACTTGTACACCCTTGCCTACACCGGAGACGGAGTCTTTGTGGTGACCGTGTACCATGTTCCCGCCAAAGAGAAAAGGACCAATGACACGCAGACACGAAGTTTGCGCTGGAAAACGCGCACTTGCAGAATTATTGACGCAAAGAATGTAGTTCAGACAAAACACACCAAAGTAAACAGTGGAAAAGACTGCAAGGTCGTTTGAACAACACCGAGTGCCCGGAGCCCGAAACCGGCCAGTGCCGACGCCACGGGTGGTGTGGTCGTGTGGAACGCCGCTGCCGCGCTGTAACCGAAGCTGGGCCTATGGCTCCCCGTAACAGCCGCTTCTTCCGGTCGGTCGGCGCGCAAAGACACACTCCGCATGCATTTCTTAGAAAACCTGGGCCTTGGTGGCCGAAGAAGTAGTTGAAAGAAGAAAAAAGCCAAATGAACGGGGGCTTCGCGACAAGAGCAAGAGTATTAAACGGAACATAGCTTATGGTGAGGGTGTGGACCAACGACGGGCGGCAGCGTTTCGTGAGACCCCGGCGCCGGCAGCTGCTCCCCGTGAACCCGGCGGACAGGGCTTTGATTTGTTTCGCCCGCGTCATTGAAAAGAAAAGCGCATTCTGGGCACATTTTCCGCAGGCAATCAACCATGGTCCCGCCAACAAGAAAGGAACCCAACTCTAACAGACACAAAGTTTGAACCCGAAAACGCGCGCTCTGGCAAAAGAAATATTGACGTAGACGAAATAGTTGAGACAAAACAGGGAAGCAGAGTGGAAAGAACAGGAAGGGGGAGGAGGAGGAGTACAACTTTTATTGCTTCGAAAAGCCTTGTGGGTGGAGCCCTCAGTCCAGGGCACCATTGGAGCAACCCGCCGTCTTCGCCCGTTCGATCAGCTGCAGCTGTCTGCTGGGGCAAGAGCTAGCGAGTTCTCTCTCCCACTGCTCTCGGGAGGGGTTTGGGATGGGGTCAATGTGGGGGTTAACTTGGCACTCCCATACCATGTGATAAAGCGTGGGAGGGACGCCGCAGTGTCTGCACAGGGGATCATAGAGGGTGGGGTGTATAGCGTGCAGCCTCGTAGGGTGTGGGTACGTGTTCGTCTGGAGTTGACGAAGAGCAGCCTGTTGGGGCCTGGTTAGTTGCTCAGCAACTGGAGGGTATCGCATTCGGCCAAGCCGGTAATGCTGTGTGATGTCCTTGTACGTGAGAAGGGGGCATATTGTCCTTTCCTCTTCTTCTAACGGTGCTCGGCTGACCAAATCTCGAGCGAAGGCGTGCGCCGCCTGGTTTCCGCAGAGAGAAGAGTGGGCTGGGGTCCAGATTATTCTTATGTTTCTCCGAGGTGGGTGTTGAAGGATGATGCCGAGAGCGATTGTGGAAATTCTTCCTGCCGCATAATTTCTGTATGCGGCTTGGCAGTCCGTGATGATGGTGGATGCTCGGGTTTGGGCGATTGCGAGGGCGATTGCCGTCTCTTCTGCTTGCAGCGTTGTTGCCTTCCGTAATGTTAAGCAACTGAGGAGGGAGTGGGGTGTGGCGGTTACCGCAGCTTTTACTTTATACCGGGCATAGTCCGCGGCGTCAGTATATACCACCTCCTCGGATTTTCCATACTGACGTTGAAGAGCTTCTGCCCTAGCCGCTCTTCGTGCTTGATGGTGTTCGGGATGCATATTCCTCGGCAAGGGGTGAAGTTTCAGTCTTGTCCTGATTTCTAGAGGGACTATGCCCGCATCTTTCGTCTCCGTAAGAGCGTTAAGCTTTAAAGGAGCCATGAAGAGAAAACACAAGTTTGCTTCATTCAAAAGATTGTCTCGTTAGAATCATACTGACACCACTTTTAACGTAAACTTCGCTCAAATAAGCTACATAATTAGGAAAAACGGGAATGGTCATGCGACCCACCAGCTCATTTCCCGCAACAGAACCTGTGATGTCACATGGGCTAAGCTCTGCGATTGGCGGAGGCTGGCAGAAGCAGACGCAAATTAGGTAGAGCTTACAAACTAGACGAACGAGCGATTTGCGCTTAAATTTAGGGCACATTCTTTACAAAGCAATAAGAATGATGGGACAAACAGTGGAAGTTACGAAAGCACATCTAAACATAGAAGTACTGATGCGTTCTGCTGTTCGTACTGCGCACAGCATGCTTTGGTTTAGCTGCACAGCACTATGGGGCTTGGGGTTGTCTCAGACGACACTGGCCGATTGATGCAAGCAACGGTGTCTTACGTGACCCCATTTGTCGAGCGAGCACTGTTTCAGGGAACGAATATTTTCTCCCAGAACAAAAACAAGCCAGGTTTAAATGCGGGCAAAAACAAACCAAACGCTTGCCACGGTATGGTGGCGCCATCTAGGTTACGGAACGTAAAGAAAAGCGGGAACAAACCAACACCGCTACAGGGTGGAGACAACCTTTGAACGGTCCCGTGCCGCCGCAGTTGGGCCAACGGGCTCAACGCGTTATTCTTTTCGTTTCCCACGAGACCTAGCAACGCGAAACAGACAATATGATTCAAACTTCTTCAGTAAACCGCGTTGCGGCGATAATTTTAGCGCGGTTTTGACACAATGACTTGCTTCGGCGGCGAGCGAGCAACCGAACATAGCGTTACGTTTTACGTGTTACGTGTCTCTACCCTGTACGGCGGTACGTGTCTCTACCCTGTACGGCGGATGCGTGAATGAAGGTACTCTAGGCTGCAGAGCGGTCGGTTCCCGTGATGTCACTTGGGACCACGAAAACGCACGATTGAGCGGGAAAATCAAAATTTTAACCTAAATTGTTTAATTTCTCAGTGAATAAAGCACCGTTTGTATCCGGACAAGCGCTGGGGGCACTATAAAACACGAAATCTTTCGAATAAAACCAACTTGCATTTTCTCTTCATGGCTCCTTTAAAGAGGTCAGAACTGATCGACCGGTGCTCGTGAGGCCGAGCCGGACTTGCTGCGCCGTGAGATGGGCTTCCACGATTTCTTCTATGGTGTTGTGTATCCCTAGTGCTGCAAGACGTTCGGTGGATGTTGTCGGTGGGAGGGCCAAGGCTTGTTTGTAAGCTTTCCTAATAAGGGTGTTGAGCTTTTGTTTGTCTGCTGCTTGGATGATCGTGTAGGGAGTTACGTATGCGAGGCGTGAAATTATAAATGCTTGAACGAGCTTTATCGTATCTTGTTCTTTCATGCCATACTTTTGAGTCGATACTCTGCGGATCATTCTTGTTATCTGAGCAGTGGATGAGTCCAGTTTTTGAAGTAGGCGGGTGTTCTTGCAGTCTTCTTGATAGGTCATGCCGAGAATTTTGATGTGATCGGTGGGTTCTATGCGTATACCGTCCATCATTATGTAGAACGAGGTAGATAGGTCAAGACGACGTTTTTGCACCAGCAGGAGTTCAGATTTTTGGGGAGCGCAGGCGAGTCCGCATTCTTTCGCATACGTGTGTACAGTATCTGTAGCCTGTTGCAATCTCTCCTGCATTTCCCCTTCCGACCCTTTGGCTATCCATATTGTGATGTCGTCTGCATAAAGACCATGTTTTATGTCTGGAATGCTTCCAAGTTTTTGGGGCAGGTTTATCATTGCGATGTTGAACAGCATCGGAGATAATACAGCGCCTTGCGGCGTGCCTCTGCTTCCATATTTGTGGGGGTTGGACTGCAGGTCGCCTACTTTCAGGATCACCTGTCTGGCTGTTAAAAAATCTCTAACGTAGCCGTATGTACGTTCTCCGCAGTCTAAGGAAGCGAGATTTCTGAGTATGGCTGTGTGGGCTACATTATCAAATGCTCCCTTTAGGTCAAGTGCGAGAATTGCCTTGGGTGCATTTTTGCTTGCGGGCTCAAAAATTTCTTTTTTTAATTGTAGTAGTATGTCCTGCGTCGATAGCTTTGGCCGGAATCCAAACATTGTGTGTGGAATGCGATCGGTGTCCTCGAGGTAGTTCTGAAGTCTCTGTAGAACGATGTGCTCCATGAGTTTCCCCACGCAAGATGTTAAAGAAATTGGGCGTAGGTTCTCTATACATGGTGTTTTCCCCGGTTTTGGCAAGAGCCTCACTTCTGCCTCTTTCCATTCTTTGGGAAGCTTGCTGCCGGTCCAACACTCGTTCATATAGTTAGTGAGGAGCTCTATAGAAGTGTCGTCGAGGTTCATCAGTGTTTTATTGGTGATCTTGTCTTTGCCGGTAGTGGTGTTTCTGCGGAGTTTGAGAAGTGCTGCTCGTACCTCTGCCGTGGTGATGGGCTTGTCTAATTCCAAGTTCGGGGATTCTGTGTAATCAGGGAGCTGATCCTGTTGTACTTCAGGGAGGTATCTGTCCCTAAGCGCAGTGATGAGTGACTGCTCGCTTCCTTGAAATTTATGCATTATCGTTTGCATTGTCTTGCAAGTTTCAGTTTTACTTCGGGCAGGATCTATGAGGTAGCGAAGGAGGCTCCACGTTTTGAAGGTACGAAGTCTGCCACTGAGGCCATCGCACATGTGGGCCCAATTTTGGTGGCATAACTTTGCTGCATATGCTGCAGCCTCAGTGTTGATTTGCGCAATACGTCGTCTGAGCTTTTTGTTATGACGTTGGTGTTTCCACCTCCGCATTAAGCTATTTCTCGCCTCCCATAAGTGTGCGAGATGGTTGTCAATTGCTGGAGTTTCGATGCTTGTCTGAATATTCTTGGTGTAGGTGTTCACTTCTGCGGCTAGCGTTTGTGCCCATTGTCCAATGT
Organism: Haemaphysalis longicornis; assembly: GCF_048455015.1. NCBI lineage: Eukaryota > Metazoa > Arthropoda > Arachnida > Ixodida > Ixodidae > Haemaphysalis > Haemaphysalis longicornis. Next base: position 61,191,284 of record NW_027526203.1, read on the forward strand.
CCTTGATTTCTTCTTGCTGCGCCTGGCTTCTGGCCTTTCTGAAGCTATTCCAGTCGGTTAATTTGACTGCGCCTAGATTTCTCCTACATTGAGGTCCCGGAAGCACAGTTTCTATAATCATATGGTCACTTCCGAGATTATCCTCTCTGTTATGCCATGTGGCTCTCGGAGCATTGGCTGCCAGCGTTAGATCGGGGCAGGTGTCCCTCACCGTGCTCGTGCCGATTCTGGTCGGTAGGTGGTGTTCCGTGAGCAGAATAAGTTGCTCTTCATCCATGATGGTCAAGAGTTCGCGACCTCTCTTTGTTTGGTATGTGTATCCCCAGGCGGCGTGTGCCGCATTGAAATCCCCAGTGACTATGAAAGGGTTTTCTGCTGCGATACACTTAGTCTGACGAATAATATCCGCCAATCCAATGGCGTGGTTTTTAGGGCGACAATATACGTTGAGAACAAATGTGCTCTTTTTCTTCTTCGTCTTCTGAGGAATTAATTCGACGAGAATGTTATCATGGTTATGAGTGGTTAGTTGATGCTGTATGGCCGTGATGTCCTTTTTAATGAGCGTACACACGTCTCTCCCATTCTGCGTGGTGATAGTTAAGTAGCCGGGCAGTTTAGCGATTGAGGTCGTTTCCTGAAGGGCTATGACATCTGGTGGATCAGAGAGGAGGGAAACGTACTGTTGGAGATCGCCTCTTTTATTTTTAAAGCTGCGGCAATTCCACTGCCAAATAGTTAGTTTTGGTTGCTGCCTGGGTTTAGAGGGAGTCGTCAGCGGCTTGGTTTTAGAGTGAGTCGTCATATCCGGTGTTTTTGGTGTCCGAAGGTGTCGCGTCGTTCGTTTGTGGTCTGCTATATGGCTTTTCTCTTCGAGCAAAGCGATTTGTGGGCGTTTGCTGTTGTCGTTCCAAACGTTCTACCCGGGCGACCAGATTTTGATTTTGCTCCGTCAGTTGGGTCAACTGACTGCTGATTTGTTTCATTTGGGAAATTACTGCAGGGAGTGTATCTCGCACCGCTTCGTGTATTTCTGTCAGGCCATTCTGCAAATCTTGTTTCGTTATGAAGTTATTTTCTTCTCCGATATCCACGGGTTGGGATGTCTCTACCTTGCGTTTCTTTTCACTGGCTGGTTGTAGAGGTGTGAGGGGCTGTTGCTGTTCTGCCTGCGGTTTGATTGTTTCGAGCATAACCGTTTGTTCTTGTTGGGGAGCCGATTGCTGCGGAGATTGTTTTGTTATTAAAGTTCTGAGGCTTTGGATTTCTGCTCTGAGTGTTTGTAGCTCATGCTGTAGTTTCTCGCATTCATTACACCGGGGTTTAGCATTGGCGGGGGGAGCAGTGGGAGAGAGAATTGACGCCCAGCTCACTGTGTTGCTGTGTCACCTCGTCTTTGGGCGGCGGTGGCAAGTTTCTAGTCCGGGATTTGGACCTCGAGCGGCTCTTTCCACCTCGGGTTGATGATTCTGAACGGCCGCTGCCTTGGGGTCTTCTGGTCGTACTCCTAGATCTTCGGGTGGTGTCGAGTTCCCGTTCACGGCGCCTTTGACGTGCAAGGTACGGCTCTTTAAACCTCGAACGGCAGCCTTTGGTAGCCGTGAGATGATCGCCTTGACAAAGTTCACACTTGGGGTTGCACAAATGATTCGGTTGCGGGTCTCGCACTCCACACTTTTTGCACGCTTTTACGTCCGGTGTGGGGCAAACGTCTGAGCGATGTCCTTGTTGGTAACACTTGTAACAATAAGGTGTTGTCTTCTTATATAGGTAGCATCGTGTTTCTGCGCCTCTGTAGTAAACGTAGAAGGGGACCTTTGGACCGAGGATAGTGACAACTACGGAGCTTGACTGTCCTAAGCGCCGGCATGCTGCGAATTCGTAGCCTGGCATCCGAAGGTTGTCCAAAATTTCTTCTGAAGTGTGGTGGCTTGGGATGCCGTGAATGACTCCCTTACTTGAGTCGTGCGGGAAGAGCCCGTAATGATTGACGTGGTAGTACCTGCCTTGTAGCTTCAACTTTTCTATGCCGTCCAGTTTCCTTGCAGCCATCTCGTTCGGCGTGCTGACCGTGGCAATGTTCTGCGCCGGGTCGATCCTGATTTTGATATCCGCTTGTTTCCACGTGAGTTGTGCTTCTTGCAAAATACTGTCCGCGATAGTACAGGCTTGGTACTTGCGCAAATCGAGGCCATCCGATGGGCGAATCACCATTTTAAAGTCATGCTGGGGGAGCGGTGGAGGTTTGGGTGCGTCGCGTCGCTTGCTGTTGTTGGTCTCTTTGGGTGAAGTCTTCGAGAGGCCCAGCTCGTTTCCTATCGCTGCGCTCGGCTTCTTCTGCTTCCTCCTTTGAGATTTACTCACTACGTCTATCCAGTTCTCCTTGGGAGTCTTGTCTTCCTCGTTCTCGAAGTCGTAGTCATTCGCTTCTTCAATTACGGGAGGCTGCGCGGAGGTGTCCATCGCCGATCCCGCCTCGACGGCAGCCATAGCAGCCGTAGCTGACGTGGGCATCAGCGAAGCAGCGCCGGTGCTCCCGCCGTTCCAAGTAGGCTTAGCTCCGGCTCGCTGCCTCGGAAGTTCGAAGGGTTGTAGAAATGAAAACATTAACTTACGGCGAACAAAACTGTTATGTTTAGTCCACTTGTCGTTAGGAAGGCGGCGCCATAGGGCTTCATCCGGTTCCAATGAGTTTTCGGCCGAATTTGACTTCTTCTGGGGAGCCGAAGCGAAGCGTGACAGCGACGATCTGCCCCCTAGTGGCAAGAACAGGAACGACCGTTGGAAGTAGAGAGAGGGCTCGGAGCCCGGAGCGAACACCACAGGGAGTGCGGAATCTTCTACAACGCGGATACCCGATCCCCGGCGACACTCGCCCAGGGCGATCTCCTCACCCCGTAATAGCCGCGCCTTCCGGTCCGTCGGCGCGCAAACACAGGCCGGGGGCCTTGTAGTTCTAAACAACACGGAAAGACAGCAAACGCAACGAGGGCTGCGCAACAACTACTCACTGCTATACCAGATACTAAAAAAATTCCCCCGCACCTCCCCGAAGGGAATCGTGCAGAAATGCGAATGCATTGGGTGCACCGATGAGTGTGTTGCGAGTAATGGCGTAAATAATGGCGAGAGTGTGACCGTAATCATTTATTCATCAGCACCTGTTTGTGTTATCGTTGTACCTGACGGCCACAATCACTGCCTTGTGATCGGTAAAGTGCACGGTCAAAGGGTCTTTGAGAAGCATACGCGCGTCACAGTTTCGCGTAAAGACCAGATCAATGCAACTCCCGTGAATGGTAGTGGGGCACGTGTCCAAGCCGGCAGAGAGATGATGATGATGATGGTTGGAGTTTTTTGGCGCAAGGCCAGCTGGGGCAAAGAGCGCCAAACAAAAGTATTTAGAAGAAAATAGTGGCTACTAAGCCAGAATAACACTAAAATCAATTAACGATAATGGTGATGGCTGGTGTATAGGGCCAGTTTTGATTACGCATGATAGGAAATGAGGTTTAAAAAGTTTACATCAGACAAATATTTAAAAACGCGTTGCACAGAGACCATGGCATTATCCCCCCAAAAACAACGAAGGGTGTAGCGGAATGTGTTGTCTGTATAGTTCCTTGAAGTGTCTGTGTCTTGTTGTGTCGAGTGCCTTGCATGTGATTAGGATGTGGACTACGGATAGGCCCTCCCCACACCTGCTACACCCAGGTCTTGGAGAGCTAGTGAGCAGGTGTGAGTGTGTTACGTGAGTGTGGCCTATCCGCAACCTAGCTAAGGTAACTTCAATGTGTCTGTTATGTGAGTCAGTAGCGTATGGTCCCAAGTGAGGTTTTATTACATGTAACTTGTTATCTGTCTGTTCACTCCAGTGTGTTTGCCACGTGTTGTGAAGTTGGTGTCTGATGTGTGGCTTCATATCTGTGTACGGAAGTGTTGCTATGCCCACTGAATTCAAGAGTGTAGCAGCAGTGGCCATTTCATCTGCAGTTTCATTCCCGGCTATTCCACAATGGCCAGGAACCCAACATATTGTTATTTCAAGACTTGATGCGTATGCCACCATACGGCCCTTAAAAACAAGATTGATTACATAATTTTTTGAGCGTTTTCTAGACAAAAGTGCACGTACAACACTAAGAGAATCTGTAAAAACTATGGACTTTGGAATTTGACGCTGGACAATGTGGTCTAAAATAAGTAAAATGCCGTGTGCTTCAGCTGTAAAAATGCTGTTGTGGGAGTTCATTCTTTTTGCCATGTTAAAGTTCGGTCCATGCGCAGCACAAGACACAGCATCAGCTGTCTTTGATGCGTCGGAGTAAAACTCTGCACACTGCTACTTATCCTGTAGGAAGAGGAAATGCTGCATAATAACTGCCCTTGGTGCCCTGTTTTTGTCGAACTGCACAAAGGACAGGTCACAAGAAACATCCCTGGCTTGCCATGGTGCAGTAAAATCAATGATCGCTGTCTTGTGGATATATGAAAATGACACTGCTAGCTCAGAAGCTTCTGCTCTCACTCTGAGAGGGAACGGCATGGGAATAGATGGGCGGTTTAAAAAGAGCTGTTGTGAGGATGCATCATGAATGGTCGAGTTAAGAGGATGATTTGTGAGAGACATGATTTTAGAGGCATACAACAAGTCAGTGTATATCCTCTGGTGATACAGGGACCATTTGTGGCACTCTGCATAGAGGCTTTCCACAGGGCTGGTGCGAAAGGCGCCACAAGCAAGGCGAAGCCCCAAATGCAGAACTGGGTCAAGCATTTTAAGTGCCGTTTTCGTTGCAGACCCATATACGACGCTGCCGTAGTCCAAGCGAGATCCAACCAGTGCAGTATACAGACGCAGGAGTAGCTGCTTGTCTGCACCGTACGATTGGTGAGAGACAACTTTAAGGATATTCATAGTTTTTAGGCATTTTTGCTTAAGCATTTTCAGATGAGGAAGAAATGTTAGTTTGTTGTCGAATATTAGGCCTAAAAAACTTGTGCTCCTTTTTTACAGGAATCGACACGCCGTTTAGAGTAATGTCAGGGTCCACATGGATCCCGCGAACACGGGTGAACACAACACAAGTACTTTTTACGGGGTTCAGCTTAAAGCCGTTTGTGTCCGCCCAGCCAGCAAGTTTGTTCACGCCGAGCTGGACTTGCCGTTCACAGATTGACATATTACATGATTTAAAAGATATTTGCACATCATCTACGTAAACTGAGCAAGAAATGGTTGGTGGCAATGCCTTACGGAGTGAGTTCATCTTCACTATGAAGAGTGTGCAGCTCAAAACACCTCCTTGAGGCACGCCATTTTCCTGAACATGTACATTAGAAAGTGCACTACCAATTCTTACACGGAAAGTTCGTTCAGACATGTAGCTAGAAAGAGTGCTAAGCATGTTGCCCGAAACACCGAATGACTTCAAGTCACTCAAGATGCCGTATCGCCATGCCGTGTCGTAGGCCTTTTCCATATCAAAGAAGACTGTAATGCAGAACTGTTTGTGAATGAGGGCATCTTTTATGTAAGATTCCAAGGCAACAAGCTGATCATTGTGGAGCGCCCCGCCCTGAAGCCTGCCTGGCAGCTCTCGAGAAGACCGTTGTACTCGAGGAAGTACACGAGCCTGCGATTGATCATCTTCTCGAAGAGCTTGCACAGGCAGCTTGTCAGGGGCTATTGGGCGGTAACTTGAGGGGGACGACGGGTCCTTTCCCTCCTTCAAAAAAGCCACTACAACGGCCTCCCTCCAAGAGTGTGGAATGTGCCCCGAAAGCCATATTTTATTATATAGATGTAGAAGTGCTTCAAGTGTGTCTGCGTGTAGGTGTTGTATCATTGTGTATGTAATGTTGTCTGGGCCTGGAGCTGAGGGTTTACACGTGCTTAGAGCAGCCCTCAGCTCATGTAGTGAAAACAGGGAGTTGTAAGAAGTCTGTGATTTGTTGTTGTCGCGTAGGGACTTCTTTTCACAACAGGCTTTATGTTTCAGGAAAGTGTTCGTGTAGTGTGCTGAACTGGACACGTGTTGGAAGTGTTGTGCAAGCGTGTTGACCTGGTCTTCGAGTGTGTCCCCTGTTGTGCTAACCAGAGGCAGGCTGTGTGTTTGTTGTCCCTTGAGTTTGCGTATTCGTGTCCATACTTTCCTTGTGTCTGTGTAGGAGTTTATTGATGTTATGAATGTACGCCAACTCTCTCGTTTTGCCTCACGGCGCACACGTTTTCCTAACGCCTTGGCCCGTTTGAACAAGAGGAGGTTTCCCGACGTGGGGTACCGACGAAGGATACCACACGCCTTGTTCTGGGCCTCTCGCGCCCGCCTACAGTCCTCATTCCACCACGGCCTCCGCTGGTTGCGCGGGGCACCAGAGGCGTGGGGAATGGACTTCTCGGCGGCGTCGAGGATGTGCGCCGTGAGGAGTTGGGTAGATTCTTCAACGTGTAGGTGTCCTATGGATGTGCGGTGTAGTTTGGATGTCTCTGTAAATGTATTCCAGTTAGCTCGTGTTTCATTGAACCTATTATGGGAAGATGGACTGCATGGGCCTTTACCTATGTATGTAAGTGAGGTGGGGAAGTGGTCACTGCCATA